>NC_051333.1:23599757-23709757 GCF_015220235.1 Choloepus didactylus | reverse complement strand
ACTGAAAACCGTCTTTACAGGTCCTCGATGACCCTGCAGGGGTGAGCCAGCCAGCCCCCAAAGGCCATGTGCTCACAGCCCCTCTAAGCACACCAGATGGAGAAAAAGCGTCTACTCAGAAACTTCAAAGAGGGGCAAAGAGCCACCATGACAACAGAACTCCTGTTTTCTCACTTTCAAAAGCACAACAATCTCGGTACCAAGTTTTCTACTCAAAGGGCCAAAAAATAAGCCAAGTCGCGTTATGGAGGCAGGCTTCATGGACTGAATGAAATATCTGGACTCGTAAGATGCATTCCCCAGAGAGCAGTAGTTGCCCTTTTTTGTTCCTAATTTTTTCCCAAATAAACAGCTGTCAGAAGTGCCAGTTTCTTACCAAATCTCTCTAATCTCAAAATTGCTATGGTATGCCCTAAAAATTATAGCATAAAACTGTAAATGATTTTAATGATCAGCCAGACCAAATACTGAAACATTATATCAAATAATATTTGATACATACAAACATACATGTAACATACAGGTGGGTTCTGAAATATGACAAAACAATATCTGGACCCACCTTGAGAATCACAATAGCCACTGTCTTGGCAACAAATCCATGCCCCACTAAATAATTCCTCGGCCAGTGTTTACTTCTGACCTTTATAAAGGTGACACGGTCCTGCCACAGTCTTCTTTGACCTGCTTCCATCACTCATATAATGTTTCCAAGAACCACCCTGCTTTTTTGCATGCAATTTGGTTTCCTTCATTTTTACTGCTCTATAATACTTCATTTGCAATTATACTGCAGTTTCTTTAACCTTTAAAAATAAGATGGGACAGCCAAAAGATTTCTTCCCAAGACACCATGCCTGGAGTGACAGATGTGCTTTCCGCTGTGGGCCCACCTGCCTGGGATGAGATCTGCTGATGTTCTTGTATTAAGGGCTTTGTGTTTCCTGGTCTGCCCTTCTGGGAGGGGCACCTGCCCGGGATGGCCCAAGTAACTGACCTCTCCCCTGACCTAAGCCTGTGCAGGTTTTGATAATTAAGACATGTCCAGGCGTGATGCAAAGGAAGACGCTAATGGCCGCATGACCGGTGCCAACAGCACGTCCAGGCTGCCAGGAGGCTGATTCCTGGAGCAGCGGACTCAGAAGTGATGGATTCAGCTACAGGCCTGGGCACTCACAGGAGCTTTAGGGAACAGTTTCATCTCTGGCTGCCGGGTGTGACTGAGTCCCAAGCAGTGCTGCACTCTGGGATGAGTAAGGCCTCTGAGGTCCCTTTCTTCAGGTATACGTTAGATGGTTAGCAGGAGGGATCAGCCTTCCAGCTGGCCGTCCTCCAAAGAGGTGGCTTTCAGCCTCCAGTTTTTTAAAAGCATAGCTTGGCAAGTGTCAATGTATTGTCTCCAATACATGAAGTATGTAAACTGATGTGCTGAGGGGTGACAACAATAGCATGCAAGCAAAATATAGCATTTTTATCATTTTCTTTCATATGCCCTCCCCCCATAGCTCCTTAAACTCTAAGATAATCTTTTGAATCCAGTTAATCACCCCCAGTGTAGACATAGGTAAGTGATGGTGCAAAGCAGGCACAGGCTTGAGGACCTGTGGACAGGCGGGCAGACACTGGTCACTGGCTCCCATCCCCATGGTCCACCTTATAATCCACATCACGTGCCTGAGGGGATCATCGGTGGCTCACCACTGAAACTCCCAAAGATGTCTTTGTGGTTATTTCCGGGACTGCCATCCTAAGCGCGTGTGCTTCTGTTTACCTTTATTAAGCCTACTTTGGAGTCCTGGGCTCTGCTTAGGAGTACATGAAACCCACTAGGCTGAGGTGTGTGCATAAAACAGATACAAGCCCCGTCAGCTCGAGGCCCCACCACGTTAAGGTGGCAAGGTAAATAGCACCCAATGCGGACTATTTATCCTCTTGTCTCGCTAACACCCTTGCTAGCGGGACACTGTGAGTGAGAGAGAGAGAGAGAGTTGGGGCAGGAGAAACAGAAATGAGAAGTACTTAATTTTTGAATGAATGAATGAATGATGCTACTTTTCAGTCACCTGCCTGTTCACAAGAGTTTCTGATACATGACACCATCCACATCAGGTAAAGGGCTTATTGATATATGTCTATTGTTGAATATTTGGAAAATAAGCAAAGTCATATAGAAGAAAGAAGAAAAAGGAAGAAAGATTTAAATTTTGAGATGCTTCTTTTAATTCTTTTTTTTCCTATTATAAGATGTTCATGTGTGTGTGCGTGTGTGCGTTAGGTTTGAATTGTATTTGGAAACATGCTTTCTTCATGCAACATTGAGTCAAGAGCGTTTCTCACACATGGAAATTGTTTTAAACAAGCCTCTGCTACAGAAGGCTGAGCTAACCTCAAAAGGGTGAGTATCCACAGAACCACACTCCAAAGGCTGGAAAGCCTCCTTCACCCGGTGGGGAACTGCCCACCACAGACCATTTCTGCAATGACACCACCTAGCCCTCCACACTTCAGGGGTGACCATCATGAGCTTCTGCTGTAGGGATCTGACAATTGTCACTATTCAATGATCTGGGTGCTTTAAAAATTAGAAAAAAAAAATAAAGCTATGGTTCAACAACGTGTTCCTGTAAATAGATTTAATTATATAAAACCAAATTTATTTCAGACATCAAGACACACAAGTTTTGCCCCTTAAGCTAAAAGGCAAAGCATAATTCTGTCAATGCACATATTTTTCTTTCTTTTTGTTACGGTTTTTGTCATGGTTTTTGTCGGTCACGTTGTCAAGGATTCACTGTCGAGGAACTTTACAAAATAGGAGCAGAACTATCTCTGAACTCAGAGAATGTGGAGTTGGCATACGACCACTCAGATACTTCATGCAAGAAGACCCATGATGAGCCCTAAAATACACCCATACCAAGACACAAGGAGGAGCCTGGCTTTTTGCCATCACACACACGCGGGTGCACGCACTACAGTCTCCCACCCGAGGCTGGAGAACTCTGTCTGCCTTCATGTCCCACACTGCCACATGTCTTGGGAGTGTTTTTCCTCTCAAATGCTGAAGGCGGCAGCTGCCCATCTGCACCTGAACTTGCATCCCACACACCCCAGGCGATCTGGATTTGCTGCCGTCTCTTCCACATGGGACCCGTGGATCCCTGTGGGAGTGGCTGTGGATATCAGACTGCACATGGGGCTGCCTCACAGGGGACCAATGAGGTCCTAGGGGTCAGAAGCCGGGAGGGACATCTCCACAACCAAACTTCCAGGAGGAGAAACATACCTTAAAAGACACAATTTGACACTGACTCCTCTCCCTGCATCCTCACGCACAGACCAGCCCCCAGAATCTGTACACAAATCGTGCAGCCTACTGTATGCAGCTCACAGAATCCAAGCCAGTAGGAGGGCAATCGGCAGCGCTTCAAAAGCATTGGTACCAGTAGTAGTATTTAATTTAGTAGACCTGTGTGAGTTTTCTACATTTGAAATCAACTCTTGGGATTTTTATATGTAATGTTTATAATTTGATGACTCAGAAATCTTAAGTAGCAAGTTTGGGCCCACATGAATTATTAGAGTTGACTTAAACTGCCCTCCCCACTCCACCAAAAGAAAAAAAAAAAAGAACTTGCCAAGACTAGGAAAACTTAAACAATTTATTTAAATGTCCTGATTTCCCTGATGCCAGTGTAAACTTTTGAAGGCTTCAAATGCAGACACAACCTTAGGAAACTGAAACTATTCCTGTGCAGCATTGTGAGGGCTTTACTGTGACCCCTTGAAATCCGAAAGCAGTAGGCAGAGGGGGATGCACTGCAAAGGGGCTCAAGGTTCAAGGCCATGAGCCCTATTTCTTCCTTTTGCTTAGCATTGTACTGACCTACTGATATATAAAACTTTACTGAAATCTGCCCAGGCAGCATTTTGCACCAACTTCCCAATACAGCCAACCCTATCCCTTCACTGTCATTGCTTCCCAAACAAAAGGAAACCCAACTTAGAAACGCGATTTATTTTCCTGTTTTTCAGGCCAAGTCCAGAGGGGAAAACATTTTAAAATTAGAGAATCTCTGGGCACAGTGGTTCCAGGTAAGCACAATGATTTTTTTTTTTTTTTCAATTCCATGAGAGGAAAGTGAAGAAACCATTTTCATACATTTTCATATGAGCATATTTTTCTCCAAGGAACAGTTAGAAAAATGCTGATGTGGTGTCTCAATACATTTTACTACAACACCATCAATTACATAAAAAACACAATTAAGTAACTGTTTCAAAATCCTTAACTATTATTCAGCCAAAACCCAGAAGGACATTTTCAGTATTATACGGTCATTATCTAAGAAGCTACACGCTGTAGCCAGCCACCTCCGCCGAACTCGGCAGGAGCTAAACACAGGTAATATACAGTCGCAAAGACTTTCCAGCCCGGCCGCCAGGCTCCATCAGCAGCGCCCTGTAATGAGATGGCAGTGGAATAGCTTCCTGCCATCCAACCACAGCGCCAGGTTTTAAATCACCAAACACCTTCACCATTTGGGTTCAGCCAGAAAATGATCACGTGATCTTGAGCTGGTCTCAGTTTTCCTGTCCATCAAAGGAGGCTGTCAGCCTAGCTGAATCTAAAGGTCTGTTGATGCTATGAATGTAATATCTATTTTCTGACACCCAGAGATTAAAAAAAAAAAAAAAAAAAGGCAGGCTAAGTGGTCTGAGATAAATGCAGGGATTCGTGTATTTTCACATCACATCCCATCTTAGAAACACGGAGACTCGCTGGGTCCCTGCTGAACTCGATTCCGTCCTATCTGAGGTCTGACAGCCATCGAACGTCACCAGCAGGCTCCCACGATGCTGTGGGAGGGAAAATGCGTGCAATCTTTTTGGAGAACAATTTGGATATTTATCATTTTTGTTAACTGAACATACGCTTTCAGCTAGCAATTCCACTTTTAGGAATGCATCCCACAAAGATGTCAGCGGAAGGATGTTCCTGCACAAAGATGTATGCAGAGGTGTGCTCCTTGTGGCTTTTTTTTGGAAAAAAAGGCTGCAGCGATTGCTGGAGTAACATGGAGCCCTTTAAAAGCAGATCCACATAAAATAATGTAACATAATATGATATAATCTGACATAATCAGATACGATGGTCACTGAGATACATCTTCTTCCACCATTTTTATAATGAAAAAATTTAACACAGAGTAAAGTTTAAAGAATTTTACAACAAACCTCTCCTTACCCACCATCAAGGTTTGAACGTTAACATTTTACTCTGTTTGCTTTATCTCACATGTATCTATGTTTCCATCCTAATTAATTTTAAGATGCATGTCAAACTTAACTGCAGATATCTTAAATTGAAAAACAGAAAGGTGCTGCATATTTAAAATATCTGGAAAAAATATGGTAACAGGGAGGGAACTGAGGAACTCGGTTTGGAGGAAAACTTTCTTTTAATTGCACGCCCTTTGGATTTCTTGGATTTTGTATGATGCACATTATTACCTTTTTAATTTAAAAAAACTAAAATACATTTAGTTTCATAAGGGGAAAGCACTGTCAAAACTTTCAGAGCTCTATACCCATAGCTGCTGCAGAGTAGCCCTACGTGCATGTGTATTTACATGCATGTGCGTGTGTGTGTGCATGCACAACCACGTGCAGATGCCCTGAGCCTCTGCAGCAAGGGTATCACTGTAAGTCATTTTCTCACGGAGCTGAAATCTTGGGATGTAGGACAAGTATCTTATGGAGGCTCATTATTTAATTTCTGAGGAAGCAGCCGTACAGGCAGCATGTTTGTTGCTGTTAGGGAAACCCGAGCACATGGAACACATTAAAGAAAGGCAACTCCCCTGGGTAAGGTTATCTGTGCACCACAAGGGCCTGTGTCTCAGTCTCTCGTATTGTAAACATTTGTGCAACTTCAAATAAATATGCTCCCAGAATCTCACATAGCCGTTGGTTCCGATGGAAACCCTATGCAATGTGGACCAGTCTGCACAGCCAGGGAAACATAAAACCACAGGGAAGGGCCCTTGCTCCATGCTAGGAATGCTGGAACAGTGTCCAGCAGGGAAGTGATCAGTCCAGAGGTGGCCTTTCCTTCCCTACAGCACTCCATCAAACCATGGAAATCCATCAAACATCCATTTGTTCAAAACAATAAAAAATGTTGAGTAAAAACCATATGGATAAAAGCATATAATTAAACACCATCATGGCAAACAGTGCTGTAGCAGAATATTCAAAGGAAGAAATATTCCACAGCAATGCTTGAGCAAGCTTGTACAATTCCCTTCTTTTCTGAGACCTGTAACTTGAGGTTCTAGACTTTAAGTCTGTGGGATATGTGTGCACGTATGTCAAACAGTGGATGGGATTTCATACATGTTTTAAATCGTTGGAATCATATTCCACATTTTGTAGACAGTAAAATAAAAAACTGGAATAACTGAAAATGTGGCGCGTTACATCAACATGTCAGGATAAAGCCTTGAAATCCTTGCATTTCTGCACATGAGAAGGATCTGGAAGTTAATAACAGGAAAGAAAACTATAATTTGTTAGCTCACATGCATGTGAGTCTGGGTTAAAAAACAATGATCCCTTTGGTAAGAATAAGACCGTGAAAACATTAAGTTCAATTAGGCTGTACACAAATATTCTACACATAAACATATATACAAACATACATACACACACAGACACTCACTTACCAAGTACCTATATACATATATAAACACACACAAATTGGGTATATCAAGCCAGATTTTTTAACTTAAAGGCAACAGTTTAATAGTACATGAGCAACCTATATCTTATCACATATGGTTATCTAAAAAAAAAATCCTCTGTATAATTACCTAAACCTCCACATTCAATGCACAAATGACTCTTACTGGGAAAAAATAAAGAAATGAGAAAATGAAGTCCTATAGCTCTTATTTGTGCAATGTTCTCCTTTTCCCAGGCTTATCTGGGCAGTGTCTTTAGTTCCATCTGCAAACCAATACATCCGCTATCAGATCAGTAAGGCATTTGACGACATCATTTTAGAACCTGTAGTTACCAAGATATCAATAATTAAATGCATTCAGTTCACACTTGGTTCTGGTGGATACCAGCTATTTATCTCTGTCTTCTGAAGAAGCTAATGGTATAATGGGCAAAACATCAAGAATAATTAAGAAAAACGTTGCTACAAACTCTGTCAGAAGAAATATAACTTCTGCCCAGGGCCTGGGCTAAAATTCGTTTATGCAGGATCCACCCAATACCAAAATACCTGGCTGAAAAGCGAAAGGCTAAACTCAACAAGCAGGTTAACTCACTCACTTGGTCTTTACCACAGGGAGAGACCAACTGGCATTCCCGAGTTCCTCCTCCGATTGCGTGCACTGGGATGGTCTGGATGTGTGCAAATAACACGAGCTGTGGAACAGAGCTGGGGCAGCCAGCCACACGGTACCTCTGCCAGACTAGGGACAGGCTCGCAAAGGTGGCACCAGGCAGGCAAGACAAACTTCTGGCAGGACGGACTTTCTTCAGGCAACTGGCCTCCTGCCCACTGGTCCCACCCTGCAGGAAACCCACCTCCCACTTAGCCATCAATGTGTGGGCTTGTTTGCATGACTAGGTATGAAAACAGAAGTTCAGAGATTGTCTCAGTCAAGGAATGGCCAATTAAATCTTAAGTAACAGGTCCACTTCTCTTTAGCAGAAAGTGCTTCTCGTTTCACTTCCAATAATAAATAAAAGGAGAGAAACTGTGGGGTTTTTTTGTTTTTGTTTTTAGGGGTTTTTTTGTTTGTTTGTTTGATTTTTTCTTTAAGGAAGGGTTATATACCACTGGGTATAAAATTCAAACATATCTGCAAATAGGAGATTGTATTTTAAGTTAGTAACAATTAATTGTAATACCATATACATACTGCAGATATTGTCATTTAAGAATTAAGAATTATCTGGGATCATAATGACTGTGGTGATAGTTCTGAAGAGGCAGCCTTTCAGTTAAAGCAGTGTCACATATTTGCAAGTCCTTTCAAAATTGATATGCTAGTTTTCCCCTAAGGAAGAGTGGTTTCCAGTCACTGCTCACCAATCTCACTTGTGCACAACTTGGTGGCCGACTTCCTATAGGGCCACATCAGAGCCCAGATCTCTATATCCTTAAACTTCAGAGTCACATTTACAGAAAATCCAATGCTTTGGTTTCATCACTCACTTACACAAGACTCCCAATCTTTGTGGGTAAGTTGACTGCAATGAAAATGGCTATCTTGTTTTTAATGAATAATATAAGGGAAACGTGAAACCGAAATAAGTTTTACCCAAACTTATGGGGGAAAAATGTTAACAGGAACTGCTTTGTCAACCCTGATTGTATAATTACTTCTTGGGGTGGTCACCTAAGCTCAGAGCAAGAAATAAGAGACAATGGTAACTTCTTACGCTGAAATGAAGGTGTCAAGCTGTCTTGAGTGTTGCCTGTAAGCGGAGCTAAAGTTTACATTTATATCATGTTACCACAATTACAATCTTCCAGAGCACAGCAAGAAATTAGCAGTCTAAGGTCAGTCCTTAACAATGGGCACACCAAAATTTGCATGCACAAACATTTATTTAATTTAGCCAGAATTAAAGCTCACTGCTTTTGGTCCCAGCCTCAGCCCTCATTTTACACCAGTGAAACTGGCAAACTGCTAGGGGCAACCTGCATAATAATGACAACAAAATAATCTTTAAAAGCAATGTTAATAACGTGGCAACTAATAACTAACCACTAGATGGCTTTAGATTTTTCACCTCCGAATGTGTGAAGGTGAATTATTTATGGTCTTTGGGTTGTGTGTTTATCTCAGGTAAAGGCTGGTTTCAAAGCTCAAAGTCAAGGGGAGAAGTAAGTAGGTGTTTGGGGGAAGGTGCAGGGACATCCCGGGGTAGCTCCCGCCTTTCACCCCACCTGCCCCTCTTCACTCCCCAGCTCCCCTTACGGACATTTAATTACAAGGACACATCATTCTAGCTTTAGGCCCATTAGCCTTCAGGCCAGCTAAGAAGAAGGACCACATGCCAAAAATGTGTTGTTGTTTGTTTGTTTGTTTTTTCACACTAAGTATGAACCACTCCTCATGCTAATGGAAAAAAGCGAGCAGGGACACAACTAGGAAAAGAAAAAAATGGAATTCCATTAGAACTGGCTTCTTCAAACTCCAGCCTAGGATATGAGTAATCACAAAAACTGTAGTATCAGCTTTTTTTCATTTTTCTTACTCTGGGTTCCTCCTTTATTTCCTTTCAAAGAGGGTCAAGATTGTTATTATTATTATTTTTAATTCATAAAAGCTGTTTTGTGATTACCGAAAGGTTGGTTTCTCTCTCAAACAGCTCTGCCATCGACGACCGTTTTAAATTCTTGGGCAAAAGAGAAAACGCACACACAAATCTCTCTGCAGCAGGCCTGAGTGCACCCGAGACCCTCGCCCCGCCGGGCCTCCGGGATTCCCAGGAACCTCTAGGGGACAGGGTGAGTGAGATGGGCTCCCAGTGCACCATGAAGACAGGCCCGACTGCCCCGGGCGCCTTAGTTCCCGGCCCAGGACACGTGTGACAGAAGAAGGTGGGTAAGCCAAGGGCCCCTTCCCACCAGCATCAGCCCAGCATAATTCACTGGTTCTGTTTCCCCTCCCTACCCTCTCCCACCCTAAACAGCAACAGGGGACGGAGAGAAGAGCAAAACAAAACAAAACATAGGTTGTTGACATGTTCTGTGTCCACATCCCTTTGGACTCGATACATCAGTGAGCTTTTGAACAAGTAGCCAAGTTCTGTGCGAAACTGGGGGGAAAAAAGTGCCAAGAACTATCCGTCATGAAGCAGCCCAGGCCAGGGGGTACAGCCCCGGACGCGGATGGGGGTGGTCGGGCAGTGTGTTTCCGCAGTTCCCGCTGGCAGGCACAGGGCTCTGACTAGAGAAAGGGCCCCATCCCGGGACACGCGCGTGCCCATATGACTGCCAGGCGGCCCGAGCTGGGGCACACACACCCCCCGCCAAGGTGGTGGGGAACACAGGGCCTGCCATTCTAACCCTAGTCGAAGACGGGCTTTCTGAAACCTCCCTCCATATTCAGAGCTGCCCTACCCAGCAGCGGGACTGACAGCTACCAGAAGGTCCCCATCCCTCCTCCATCTGAGGACTCATGGACAGAAACAGCAGCTGTGTCCCTGCCCTGAGAAAGACTCTCCAGCTGCTTCCATCTGAGAAGCTGGGGTCACGCAGGGGATTTGGACAGTGCAATCACCGGGATTTCCTGGGCTCACCTGTGCTGGCAGCTCTTTAGGGCACATGCCTGAAAAGAAGACATCCGCACATTACGCAAGGTGTTATTGTTTTCTGGTGCACTGATGAATTAAAAGGGGGTGCTCCTTTTCTTTTCGTACCTTTAAGCAACTACATATCATTTTTTGTCACTGTCGTTGACATGTCATGTCTGCCGTGAACTGTATTTTATTTTAATTTTTTTTACAACTAATCTGCACACATCCTAGCCCCAAAACAATCATGGTAACGATAACACCCAGTGCGTATGGCTAAAACGAGCCATGAAACTTCACGACTGCAGCTGTACTTGGCTTGCTGCGTTCTGTCATAACGAAGAGAAGCACAGCCCTCTGGCAAAGATGCATTTTCTGGAAATGCCGCGGATACACGGAGAGAGGAGACTGCAAATAGTTGCAGGAAGGCAGGCTGGTGGCTGCAGCAGCTGTTTTTCTGCTGCCAAGCGCTCTGGGCGCTGCATGTCCACCCATTACCACCTATTGCAGTGTCAAATCTGTGCGGCCTGGCAGTGACAGTCTATTGATTTTAATAGAACGTCCATTTTCTATTTCCACACCAGGGCAAGCTGCACCTTCCCGAGGAGGGGAGGCTGTTTCTAAGCAGAGTTGCTGGGTCCCTGCCGTGCCGGCTTCCCCACCTACGAGAAAGGCACCATGTCGCCCCTTGCAGACCCTTCAGAGCGGGGACCTCCTCGAGGAAACAAGATGAAACGTGTGTGCTCCGTACACACGGGCTTCTTCCCTCAAACCCCCTCACTTTTCCAAAAGCAAATGCTTCCATTCATAAAAGTGTGCACCACCTTGCTGGGCGAGGGCAAAATTATCCTTCCACGACAAGACCCCGTTGTCAGACTCTAACGCTCTCGTCAAAACATGGGGTGATCCTTCTTATTTCTGCGGTTGCCAGTGAGACGGAGCGCCCCACGCCTCCTGACGATATAATCATCATAAACTTTATTATTACATCTGGAATTTCATGATATGCTTCGTAACTGATTACAGAGACACAGCCCAGAGTGCTGCTCCCACAGGCTCCGCCAGAGTTCCAGTAACCTAACTGCTTCATACCCCTGGAATGTATAAACATGCAAACCGCCACTCTCTCCACACTGACACTGCAGAAGCATCCACCGAGCAAGCCGGCTCTGGGAGCCGGAGACGAGTTTCATTTACTGAATAAAATGCCGTCGTGGGATGGAAATTGAGATCACATTTTTGGAGCGATTGTGACAGACTATCCATAATCGGAAGTAAATTTGGGGGCTAAAACACCAATGTGCGCAAATGTATTTGGGAACCGGGATCAATGAGGAAGTTTGCACCAGGCCATCACCCGTCCTTCCTTATTCCCATGTGGTGGGGACTCCAGTTCAGAGGACCATGAGAACAGGGATTATTAAAACACTTCACAGTTCACTATTTCTAATTTCATTGACACCATGATACAAACATAAGGTAAAGCAGAGAAAAGGCCACCTTAGTTCAGGACTGCCCTTAGATCAGCTAGTGCACCTCTTATCTGACAGGAGAAAAGACGGGCAGGGGCAAGGGTAACTCAAGGGCACCTGGGAGTTGAGGCCACAGATCAAGCTGAACGTTCCCACCCAGAGAGAGCCAAGAGCAACGCAGCTGCCCCAAACCAGGAGGTGACCATCGGGTGCAGAAGCCGGGAGAGATGGGTGCAGGGCAGGGATGGGGGAGCCAAGGCAGCCCCACCCCGCCCCGCACAAACAGGCCTGCCCAACTCCCACGCGTGTGCTCTCTTTCCTGCAGCAAGTTAATTTGCAATAGCCAGACCCACCGCAGAAGCATGACTTTATCAGTCAGATACTCTCCCCACCCCCACACCATCTCTAACCAAAACAAACCCTCCATTTAACCAACCAACCCTCAGCCTCGCTCCAGGAAAAATCCATTTTAAACCACCTAATGAATTGAATGTTCTGTTGACAACAAAACAAAAAAGCAAACAAAAAAAACTGCTTGCTGATTTCCCCCCAACTTGAGCCCACAACCTAGGGGACAAGGGTGCTCGGGCTCAGTGGGCCTAAGAGCAGCGAGCGTCTCCTGGCGGGAGCTGAGGCTGTCGAGTGGCGCAGAGTGAACTGTCACCCAGGGGACCACCTGTGACCCGCCAGCCTCCCCTTCCCACGGCCAGCGAGTTCCCGTTAAACATGGCCTTGCCATCCACCTCCACTGGGTTCCCGCACAAACGCTAATAAGTACTTGTTTGTTGAACTGAAAAATCATTACCACAGAACACGTCAAGTAATGAAAGATGTTTTCCTTAGAGAAATGTTAAATACTTCGCTTCTTTCGCAAGGAATGAGTACATGTGTTTCCAAATAATACCTTTCTCCCTCCTCACCCACACTTGATTGCAAAGTCCAGAGCTCCAGGACCCGCGCTGGACGAGCTCGTGTTGCATGGCGCTAAGACCGAGCACGCACTGTTGTTTTCTTTATTTTCCTTTGCCCCGCTGACCGGGCGTATGTCCTGCTACTCCCCTCAGCACTCCACTAGCAACCTCGGTCGTGTAGCAGAGTGTCCGCGCGGCCTTCTTATTCTACACAGCAAAGCAAGAGAAAATAACACCTCTGGCAGCCCCGTATATTACAGCGGCGCGGTGCTCGCTAACTAATGTGTTGGAGAGAACCATTTTACTACAGGCCCAGAGCAAAAGCAGAGGCAGGAAACGGAACCTTGAGAAGAGGGAAGATTTCGCCACATGGAAACCACTGGTAATCCCATCTTCTCACCTTGCAGATAGGAATCCATGCCCCCTTTCCAAAGCTTTACATTAGGCAGATGAGTGATCATGAGCCCTTCTCACGCGAACTGAGTGTTTTAAGTGCTTCGAAATGTCTGCACCTACGGAGAGTCCCACTGGTTAATATGCGCTTTCCTTCTAGCTCATCCTAAGGCTTCCAGCCAGGGGCGGGGGGGTGGGGGGCTGCTTCCAGTCTACGACAGCTGAGTTAGGAGAATCTAAGATGCTTCCAGGTACCTCTCTTGTCTCACGGAGCTACGAGAGAGAAATGCACGTCACTTCGATAAAACACGCAAATATCAAGTTGACGTGGGAGTCGTGTTCTTAGGTTTTTCTCTCCGTAAAATATGACTCGGAACATGGTGGCTCAATCCTGGCACACCCCCCGAGGGCCCGCGTGGATCCCCCCTGCCTTGTTATAGAAACAATATTCCAGGAACCGAGATGCTGAAATCCTGGCCAAAAGGCACACTCACAGAGCCTAAACCTCCTCCGGAGAGTAATCACTGCCCTTCCCTCTCCCCCCTTCCTCCCTCTCTCCCTCCTTCTTCTCTGCTCCCTCCCTCCCTCTATCCTCTTTCCCTCCCTCTCCTTCTCTCCCATTAATTTAGTGACTCACTTAAACAGATGCCGGCAGTTACCTGGGAGAACAAGAAAGCATTAGATCCCATCCACTACTCCCAAAAAAAGATCCATATGAACTTCTCAAAACCTAAAGACTTTCTCTTTTTTTTTTTCCTTTGTTTTGTTTCCCTTTTTGACGGGGAAGCAAAGTTTAAATCTGATTTCACTAGCATTAAAGATTGGCATTTTGTACATGTGAATTCACAAATCTAATGTAGAGGATTCTCGGGGAACTTTCTTCCTTGGCACTGCCACGTTATGGAATGGCCTTGGCTGACACTAGCCGAAGTGTTTTCTCGGCAATGATTTGGAAAGGGGAGATGGGCACTTCAAGGATGTGTCTATGAGGACCAAGAGCAACGACCCCTGCTGCTCACCTCCAAGCAGCCAGTTCTCACAAGGGACCAGAGGCCCCTCACTCCTGGGTCACCACCGACCTGAAGCCATCTGCTGGGAACTCTGACCTTCCAGCAGCACTGCCCCTTGGAGGTCAAGATCAGGCATCGTCCAAGAGAGCACTGAGCTTCCCGGGCAAGCGCTGCTCCACGGTCAGGAGGCTGAAGAGAATTTGGTTGCCTTGCAGTCCGACCTGCGAGCTCAGAGGCAGCCAGCCGTACAGATTCTGGCTGGAGAACCCAAGTAGTAACGTGAAGTTGACGTCAGCCATTTCTCTGGAGGTCAACTTCTGATCAGGACCACTTCCCCCCAGCTAGATGCTCAGGTGGGACGTCCGAGAGGGCTTCTGTAGGCCAGCCAGATACGTTTGCTTATCTGAGATTCTCTCTCTTTCTTTCTCTCTCACCAAAAGGCCAGAGTTGTGTCACCCCCAGGGGGCTTTCAGCGCACGATGGGAAAAAGCAGATGCCCCATGGTGGGGTGCGGCCACTGGTGACTCCCTGGGGACCCCCATCCCCGGTGCTGCTAAGGGAAGGAGTCCCTGGTGCCCCCACCCAGTGCACCCTGAGAAAGGTGTCCCAACTGAAAAAACAGCGTTGCTCTCTTCCTTCTCATGAATTCTAATATTTAAGCCTTTTTTTTTCCCCTCCTGCTAATTTTAGAAGTCCTGCTATTCTTTGGGAAGAGAATGGTGTGAAAATCAAGCATAGTATCCAAAAATAAAAGAGTAGATCTGTTTCAGGGCTTGCAGCATATTTAACTGAAAAGCAACTCCAGATATGCCAGTCTCTATCTAGTCTTTAATACATTTTCCAATTTCTCCAGAATATTTTAGCTTCAGGAAAAAAAAAAAAAGGCAAGGAGAAGCTTCCTCATCTAGGAATTTTTTTTTTTTTTTTTTTTTTGAGACTGAAATGGGCACCCAAAATTATTTCTAGACTATAATTGCTGGTTTTAATTTTCAGAATGTGATACCAGGTTATCACTCTCTGGATATTAATTACATGGGGCCAAAACAAGATGTATTACACATTTTCCTTCAGGACCCAGAACATGTTTAAGTTAGGTGTGAGATGAGTGTGGCGAGACAGAGCTTTCTCTCCATGTGCCCTGAGGTAGACTCCACAGCACTCCTTCCAGGCCTCCCACCTTCACTATTTAACAAGTTCCTGCTATCTAAGGAATTCCATTGCTTTGAACCCACCAGAGCAAGGCAAGGGCCTTCGATCCCACATCAGTTCCTCAGGGTCCAGGGCTCTCCTGAGTAGCCAAGTGTGCTGGCCCGGTAGCACAGGGGCCACAGGCTGCAGGACCCAGCCAGCACTACCGCCCACCCCAGCCAGGGAAGCCCAAGATTTGTGACAGAAACTTAGAACTCTGTGTCAAGCTCTTCATGCAAACAATAAATATTACTTCTGCTCATAGTTGGACTTTTCTCCAGCATCGTCTTTGAATGTTGAACCTTTTTCAATTAATTAAAAACTATGCACTGCAGAGTGCATATTTTATCAGCCCTCAGCTGCTTAAGTGTCTGGAAAGACCAGGCAGTTTTTCTTTCTTTCTTTCTTTCTTTCTTTTTTTTTTCTTTCCAGGCAACCCAGAGCAAGTACTTTGCAAGGGTCATATCTTTTTAATTATCTTTTCTCTCTTTGATTAATTATTCCGTCTGACAATAGCGTGTTTCTAATGCTATTCACCTGCCTTTGATGATTGACAACTTTTCTGTCTGATTCAGAGCAAACAGCTGCTGCCACGATCTCCTAGCAACCCGGTGTGATGGATGAGCCCCCAAGATGGATGGCTGCAATAAATCATGTCTCCAGCCATAAAACTGAGAAAAGGGGATAAGAATAAAAGCGACCAAAAAACAAAATAAGGTTTCTTCCCATGAGTGCACTCAGTTCCTTACCAATTATACCTGAAACAGACTTTGTACCTATAATAGCAAAGTTTCCCTAATCAGTAAAAATGGGATGATGCCATTTGTATCAAAGGTGTTTACAACTGTTCCTGCAAATTGGCACTTGTATCCCAATTACCTCCAAGGTTGCACAAGTGCAATGGCAGAGGATCAAAGTTTTGCTTTCTTCCATGAAGTCTGGATGAGAAACAGTATCATCTTTTTATAGTCGATGTGATTCCAGGCACCAAGAAAGGATACAAATCAGATTTCACCTGATTCGGGGCAGCAGGTTGGCAACACCCGAAGTGGATCCTGAGCCATCCTTGGGTTGCAGCACAAAGTGTCAGGTTGTCAATAAAGTTCTTTCAAAATAAGCAGACATACACACAGAGTTACCTGGAGCTGGAGAGTAAATAAGCATCGTTTCCATTTCTTTGCTGGTTATGGTAGATGCAGGCTTTTTACACGTCACGGAAAAGTTTGTCCACGAAGCAGTAAGGTCTGAACGTTTGGCCCCTCCGCCAATTCCAGATTCTCATTTCTTTAGATAAAAAACTACCCTGGTCTAACTTTCTGTCCTATCATTTTTTTAAATTAATGTCCACATGGTAAGTCATACAAGAAGCATTAAATTTAATTAGCACACCCAAATAAAGTCATATATTTAATAGAATCCCTGACAATTAAATTTGCACCATCGGGGGCCCTCCTAGTGGAGGAGCCGAGCAGGAAGGCCGGCACGGTTTCTGTTTCCTTTTTCCACTGGGAAACCAGGCGGCAAAGCCTCTAGAGCAGAAGAAAAAGGCAGGGTGTTGCTGGGTTCTCCAGCAGCTGGGCCCAGCCCCTCCGTCAGCCTGCCTGCTTCCCTAAGTGCTCCCAGTAGGTGGGGGTGTCCTGGTGCAAAGAGCTCAAGGGTGGAAAAAAAAAAAAATCAGAAGTGATTAACGGGCCAGGGCCTGGAAACAGCTGTCCACATCAGTCCTGGTGGGGATCTGCTCTGGCCCCGCTGAGAAGGAGAGGGCCCAGACACAAAGGGGAAGGGGCTGCTGGAGCAGGGGGCAGGCAGCCGCAAAAGACCATTTTTTATCTGAAATATTCCTTAGACAGGGAAGTCTACGTTTCTTCATTCTCACACGACTAACCAAGCCAACCCGTATTTTTTTTCATGGCTATACTGTGCTAAGCTTTTCAGATACCGATTTTCCTTTTTGAAAGCGTGTCACAGAGTTTTAAAAATCAGACAACGGTTCTAGCTTCGGCCACTATAGTTCTGTTTATATTTCAATATTTCATAAGTGACTGCCTCTGTAGAGGAAGAGAGAGAGAAAGAGGAGAGACAGGAGAAGGAGAGAGAGAGGGAGGGAGGGAGAAGAGAAGGCAAGAGAGAGGGAGAGAGAGAAGTTGCCTGTTAGTTTTAGTGTATGACAGATACTTCATTTTTCCCGGTGTCCTTGGAAATTATTCAAAATTAAAGCCTTCTCTTTTTTTGGTGGGGGGAGGAGGGGGAAAGAGGGGACCTTCTATATTGCAAATGGGAGGGCTTGTGCCTGACAAGCAACGAGAATCCAAGGCCAATCAATGGAATCACACACACAGAGGCCCCTACCCCGGCTCTGCCTGTCCAGCTCTCAAGTTACAGGTTTACACGGCAAGTCTAAATAATATTCCAAATGATAAATAGCACCCTAAGGCCGGCATCCACCATCCATCTTTTTTTAAGGAACATCCATCTTCAATAACACTCGTCTGAATCATATGAAACCAGGAGCTCTGAGATTCATTTATACCACCCCTTGCAAGCTGGGGTGGCTTGAATGACACCTGTCAGCAAACCACTCCCCCACCCTCCCTGCTCTTGTATTTCTTGACTAAAAGGAAAAAGAAGGGGAAAAAAAGAAAAGGACAGGATGAGGGCTCAGAAGGGCATCAGAGGCTGCCCAGTGTGGATCAGCAGACAGCCTGAAAGAACATCACCTCCTGCATGCCTCTGCCCATCCGTGGGCCGGGCAGCCGCTCCCGCCTCCTCTCTCTCCGGCCTCCCCTCTCCCCTCCCTTCTGCTCTCGCCAAATCAGCAGTGCTCTCTCTGCAAGCCACACTGCACGAGGAGGAGATGACAGCATCACATGGACCCGGGCTCCCCTCCCCTCCCTGTTGTCTGGCTGGGGCCCGCATGATAAATGACATATGTCACTCTGTCGGGAGAGAAGGGTGGGTCAGTGATGGACGACTGCGCTGAAAAGGAAATCGACTGTTTGGCATGGCGCAGCTCTTCTCCACCAGGGTTCAGTTTCAGAACTCTGAAATGAATTCTGCGACGTTGCAAGTGCATACTTAGGGCAGGCTGATGGGAGGCCGGGGGAAATCACACTTGATCCTCCCCCTACCTCCTGCCCTTCCAAATTGCAACCAAAATATATATATATATATATATATTTATATATTTGGCCGCTGGATACCTGCAAAAGGCCACATGTGTGTCAAAGTCCCCAGCAGTCACACACCATGGGTTATTAAAAATGTGACTTAAAAAAAAAAAAAGAAATTAAGTGGAGTGAGGTTAGTCTTTTATTTATTTATTTTTTTAATAATGGCAAAGGGGCTGACACAAAAGCAAGATAAAAATTAGCATGTTTGAAGTAATCGTCCCGCAGCTTGACATCTGCATAGTAAATTTTAAAGGAAAAAAATGTGTCAGACAGCCATGAGCCGCCTCGCCCTCCCCCCTTTCATTAGCTCACTGCCAGGGTGGCACTGCTGAACCTCATTACAGCGAGAGGATTTATGAAGCTGAACCCAATGGCAAAGAAAAGGCATCTGTCAATAATTGTAGGGAGCTGCACTCACAGCTTTGAAATCTCATTAAGTATGCAGTTATCAGGCATAAAGATCAAAAACATTACTCAACTCCGACAGAATCTTATGGAGGAACATTAATTAGCAACAGGCCTACAGTACAAAAAAAAAAAAAAAAAAACACAGACTTCCTCTCACACCTGCCCAACCCACAAACCTAAAGCAACACTCCCCCTCCCGCCTGAAAAAAAATAATTCCCGGCATCTGAGACTGATCAAGAACATGAAACAAGAGAGACACACACAGAAAGGAGGAGAGGGAGGGAAGGGGTGGGAGGCGAGCAGGGAGGGCGGGGAAATGTAGTTGAGAGCGTCTTGGCGGTGAGGAGAGAAAAGGAAGAAGCTGTCAAACTTGAGAAGGATGTCAGCGCTGGCCCTGATTACAGCGACTATGGAGTTCTCAGACCTTTTATCATCCTCGCCATCAAAACCAGCCCGGCCTGGGAGTCACTGCAGGACAGGGGTGGGCCCCTGCCCCTCCAGATCTGGGTCCCAGGCTCCCAGCTCCTGTCCTCCAGCCACTTGCTTACCTGGCAGGCCGGAAGGCTGCGAGGCTCCTCCAGCAGTGCCCTGGGGCTCGGAAGGTGTCTGCAGGGTGGGCTAGAGCCAACAGCAAGGCCTGGGCCCACAGGCCCTAGGACCCACAACCCGGCTCGCAGTGCCCTCACCATCATCTCAGAACACCTTTTTCTTTCCCCCCAAGACACTTCAGCATTGCTCTCTCTTACTGTATTGCTGTGTATGATTTACAGACTTGATCGCTTAAAAGGCACCAAAAAAACAAAACATAATGTGGGCATTCACGTCCAAACTCCCAAGCTGGCATGGGGTCCTAAGACATGCCGTGACCTTGCTGCCCCTAGGGACAGTGTGCAGCAGACGATGGGAGTCAGCCCAATCTACGACCGAGTTAGACTCTACGACCGAGTTAGACTCTACGACATCCAAGGGCAGGAAATGAATTTACACGTTTTCTCCCCCA
The DNA here is from genome assembly GCF_015220235.1 of Choloepus didactylus. NCBI lineage: Eukaryota > Metazoa > Chordata > Mammalia > Pilosa > Megalonychidae > Choloepus > Choloepus didactylus. The sequence continues at coordinate 23,689,875 of NC_051333.1, read as the reverse complement.
CCACATTCTCCGCCTCTTGTGAGATGCCTTGGCAAAGAATAATTCACATGTGTTCAGCAACATCCCACAAGGGTTGTGTGCTTGGGGTCTCAGGCAAACCTCCCTGATGTCCGATGGCAACCTGGATCCAAGAACGGAGAGGGGGGGAGGGGGAGTCCCAAATATCTTCCAGGTTTCAGCCCATCAGGCAACATCAGCCAATGAAACAAAACTCCCTGGCAGGTCTTGCAACAGTTAAGTCCCCACCCCTCCCCACGCCCAGCCTCCTCCATGAAAGATGGAGGATGATAATGAAAACAATAACAACAACAATAATAATAGTGCAGCAAAAATTCTGCATTGTTTCCTTTATTGTTCTGTTACAGAAAGGTAGCTTCCCTAGTCACCCATAAGCACATTCTCCCGTTCTCTCTCTCTCTCTCTCTCTCTCTCTCTCTCTCTCTCCCTCTCTCACACACACACACACACACACACAGGAGTGCACAGGGCACTTTGCATAATCCCACACCAAGAGAAACCCCACAGAACAAGTACCTTCTTTGATCTGAAATCTCGCTCTCATCCTTCCCTGAGAGCCTCACCCACACCTGAACTGTGCTCTCACTTCTTGCCATGGCCACACCTACAGAAGATAATGGTCACCTTTTCTCAATCAGCCACATCCTTAAGGAAACAGGGATTAAAATTCTTAGGCAAGCAGCCTGGAGATCCTGCCAAGCCAAAGCCCACTCTTTCCAATAAGTGAGTCGCCTTTGGAATATCAATTAACCCAGCTCAGATAACTAGTCACCTATGACCAGAAACAGTCAAGAACACTTGTCTATGAAGCAGACTTGAGGAGAAAGAATTTTGGCAGTAGCGTTACAATAAGGTGTTTATATTTTTTACGTGCTTACCGTATTACCTTTATTATGTGTAACATCAAAGTGATTATAGCAATTACATCTAACAGAATTAATTACAGAACTTCCCATCATTCCAGGATACATAATGCATTAGAGGGAAGCCAAAGAAAGAAAACATCTTGATTGTAGTAACTATTGTTGGTATGTATTTTCCTCGGCAGCAATGCCAAACCAACGGTACATTTCCGGAAGAGCAGGGCAATGGCAATTGAGAGGGTTAATAGGAAATGGGGGTATTTTCTTTAAATGAAGTAACACTTCTGTCTAATAAAAAGTTGGCACTAGTGGGCATATAAAATCAATTTAATTTCTTAAGTGTAAATCTTTTAAAGGTACTGGTTAATCCACCCAACCAGCGTTACTACATAAAAGAGAAAGCACATGGGTGAAAGACTTACAAGTCTTTACGTATGCAAAATAAATTCACTCAAGGCTTCATTAATATTAATTTAAATTCAAAACCCATTTACATTAAATTGTTCATTAAAAATTGCCTATTTTATGCAACATGCATTTCTCAAAGAACTCAGAGGAAACTGAAATACACAGGACTAGATTTAATGACGGGAATGGAAAATCAAAAGTAAAAGAATTTGAGTCATCTCACATATATTACCAAACAGCCCTTTGCTCTCCATTAAGGATGGGTTCCATTTTGGGGAGCAAACAAGCATTCGGAATACCCTGCTTTCTGCCCCTATAAACCTGTGAGCACAGCCTTCCGGCTTAGGACAGAGTAAGGAGGAAAAATCTAGAGAAACTGGTGAATGGAGAGCCAGCCAGGCCAGCCACCTCAAATGCCCAACTGCACTCTGTGCATTGAGAGTTAGGCTTACTTTCCTAAAAATATAGATTACTTAGCATTTGCCAGCGTCCACCTTGGCCTGGAATTAATAGTTCCTCTCTCCTCTTCACTCAGCCCCCTGCAATCCTTTCCGTTCTCAAAGCTTAGGGGACCAGAATATGATGACAAGGAATTGGTAAATTCCTCGCTTTGGTGTGCTCCCTTCCCTAAGACAATCTGAACTTACCCTGTTTCCCCAACAGCTGTTCTGGATGAAAAAAACATAGTCATAATTAATAACATGTGTCCTGACAGTATGAATTAATAATTTATCATTAAGCCCAAACAAATTCAAATTATTCTTCAAGACCCACACTTTTGTAAATCTGAGCAAATAAGGTAAGAAGATGGTCAAAAAGTCCAGGAGAGGAGACCTACAGAGAAAGGCTTTTTCTGCACCCAATACATCTCTCAAGCCACTCTTGTTGAAATATTAAAAATAATTTACAGAAATGAAAGTAATTAATCCCAAGAATCTAAGTGCTGATCAAACCAAACGTATGTGTTAGAAATGTCTTCTTTTTTAAATGGAGCTCATAAAATATTCAGTATTTGGTCAAGGACACTATGTAATCTTTCTAATAAAGACTCCTAAACCTGGAGCAAGATAGTTGTTCAAGCCAGTGGTCATAAGCAGATTATGGTTCTATTACTGTCTTTTTTTTTTTTTAAGTTCCAAAAATGCATACTATTATTCTAGTCACAAATAGTACTCTGAATTTTTACATCCACGTCTAATGTAAATTTTTACAAATGCTGAGAAATCAAGAAAAGCTACCCAAGTCTATGTATCCATTCCTTACAATTCAGGTAGAAAACCTAAAAAGGGAAAGGAAAAAAGAAAAACATATTCCATATTCATAGCCATTGTTTAGTAGGATTTTAAAAATTAATTTAAGGACTACCTGCAAATACTGGAAACTAGAATTAATCTGTCTGGATTTTTTTTAAAAAAAAAAGGCTTACAGACATTTAAATGCATGTATCGGGCCACTTTATCAACCTAACATAAAATTGTCATCTTATCTTATTATATGACTATTTTATGCATGTGTCAAAGAATTTAAAAATGACTGCCTGTCTATTGAGCCTAATCACAACTGCACATTATCTGTCTGGATGTACCAGTCCATATCACTGTTACCAAACACAATATATTGTATTCACCTTTCATTTTTAACTTCAGACAGAGAAACCACAATTTGGGGCATAACTGAGGGGAAAAAAAAAAAAAAAAAAAAAAAGGCTGTGAACACCTGAGAGGATTTGGGGTAAATGATAGCGCTGTTCTGTTTGGTCATGTTTCCCTCCATGGGCCTTGGGTAATGATGCTACAGAAGTGTTACAGGACACCTTATCTGAAAGGCCTAGCTACTTACCTGTGCTGGATGTTAACACAGAAAGAAAGATACCCTACTTTAAAAAACGAAACAAAAGAAAACAAAAAAACTCCAAAAGCAAAGCTATTTTTACAGTTTGGCCAGTGACAGGCAGGGATGAAAATGGGCCAGCAGGACAGCCTCACAAACTACATTTGGAAAAACTGTGAACTGCTCGAGTTATTGATTAAACATGGCTGGTATACAGCAACACCAGGGACTCCCTGACTCTTTTCCTTCCTGCTTCCCGGCCTGGCTGTTGCAGCACTGTTTCCATCCTGGAGAGGATCCTTCTTCCCAAATCCCAGAAGTGGAGGGCCCTGGTAAGGACCGGTTTGAATTCTGTGAACTCAACGTGGGTTTCGTGCCTTTTCCCATAGCCCTGAGCAGCCACCTTTCATTCTAATCACTTCACAAAACAATCTGGAGTAAAAAGAGGGGGAAATGCAGACTTACGAGGCAATTTAGGGAGTAGCTGCTGATACGTCAGTTACTGACTATCTCGCTCCCGCTTCTAAGCACGCTCAAGGCAAAAACAGAGCAAAATGACATAACTGCTCACCAGCGGGGTGGCCCTGGAGAGAGCTGAAGCCCCAACTGGCGGTTGTCAAGATAATGGGGGCACAGCGGCCGATCCTGGAAGATTCTCTTCCCCATGTGGGTGTCCAGGGGAATATTTTTGCCTTCTGCCCCTCCCTTTTGTTTTTCTCCTTCATCTTCTTTTAAAATTTGCCTCGCTCCTCTCATTTTGTAGGAAAAGGGGGAAAAAGATCATAGAATGGCCAAACCAGTCATTTTGTCACCATCCTACAAAGGAGACTTATTTGTCCCAAAGAAAAATACGTGGCAGCTTTGGCACAGCAAGTAAATTCCCGAGATGGATGCTGAAATGCCCTCCTGAATTCTCCATGTGCTTTCATAAGAGAAGAGAAAAGCCACTCTCCGGGGCTGCCCAATTAACTGGATGAGACTCAAGAAGGCTTGACCTGGATGCCACCAGGCATGCTAGCTCTCAGGTAAGGCACATGTCCTCTGGCAATGTGTAACCCCCTGCCTTGCCACTGCAAGCTCATCCCATTGCAAGGGGACCTGCCATGGCCTATGACAACATCAGCAGACCCGAAGGGGTCCAAGTCAATTCCCCAAAAGTCAAGATGCTTGAAGGTTTACCCTTGTGATGTGAGCACCTAAGAGCTCCACAGAAAACTGTTCTCTTTCAATGAGTAAGACTCAAAAGGTCAGGGACCAGTTGATTTTTAGGGATTTTTTTTTATTCCTTTTGGAACAGTATGCAATGGCTTCTGATTTTATCCTTCCCTCCAGAAAATGAGTATGAATGAATATGTTATTTGCTAATAAGAATTGCTCTAAATTTTTTTTTCTGGTATTTTCAGAAGATACTCGTTTAAAACGAAATAATATGCATAGGAGAGAGTCGTCTTTTAAATAAGAGATAATGGTCATTTTGCTTGAAGGACACTGGCCTTCGCTAAGCCCGCTCCTGAGCTTCTAGGGGCAGCTGTATCCGTCCAGCACAAATGCACAGCCCTTTGAAATTATACGCCTAGAGGAAGGAACTCCCGCCCACCCAAGGTTTCTCTTTGGCAGGTGAAGAAACCTCTCTCTCTCTCTTTGAGAAATGACACTAAGCCATGCATAATTTCCATCCTCAAAAAAAAAAAAAAATCCTAAAATACAGAAATACATCTTTTCAGGGATTCTTGGAGCCTGCTCTGGCCTTCGGAAGAGCAGTGTTACATTTGGCCTAGCTATAAAGACTGTGTGCACCTGTGTGCTATGTCTGCGAGATTTACCCAGCACTCAGCCCTTTGTGGTTGTTATTCTACCCCAAACCATTAAAAGGGCCCTAATTCCTATGACATGATTATCCAGGTACCAAAGCCCATTTGTCACCTGCAGCAGAAAATTGAGTTAATGCACAACTAAAGGCAGCCAGGACTGTGTAATATCAACTTGATTACATCAAACTAGCTGCAAACCTAATTCTGCTGGATGACACTGCGTGGAGCTTGTCATCTCCAATCATTAAAGCTGTCAGGAATCCATCAGGTTTACAGCTAATTAGGTGAACACTAATGAAGCTGGCAAAACAACTTTTCTTTTTTTATGGCTGAGCGGACCTTTCAGTTTGCAGGGGAAAAAAAAAATTCTCGAGTATTCTCAAGGTTGCTGGGGACTGGGTTTCCAGTCACCAATCAGCAGACATCTTTCTTTTTCCCACTCTCTCTGTCTATCAGTACAAAGCAATCAATTTGTCATCACTCCCAGTATGCCACAAAAGCAGGCATGAACCTTATAACTTGCAGCTGTGAGAACTAAAAAAGAAGGAAAAAATGGGAAGTTTCTTGTCTGTCCAAACAAAAAAAATCTCAGCTCACTTATTGGCCTGTGCATACTTATCGCCAGCCTAAATGTGGAAGGTTTTTTTTCCCCCTCCACTCTTCTTAAATAAGTAGCCCTTCAGTCATCCTCCACCCCTCCTCCACACATCCATTAGGCAGAGGCATTCTGATAAAGTAAATCCAAAACCAGGGTATGGGAAAGAAAGAAAGCACTCACGCTGCCAACTTCTGATTGACCATTAAGCTATTGATGAATGTGCCTGTCAGGAGAGAGACAATTAAATCAAATATGAAACAAAGTCGTTTTGACGGGTCATTTTGATAGAGCAAAACCATTCTTCCATCTCCTATTAGTCGTGCAGTCAAGTTTTTAGATAATGAATATTTCTTAACTGACCTGAGATGTCCTGGCTGGCTTTTTCGAAGGTGCAGAAAGGTGAGCGAACAGGTTGCTTTTAAAAAACAAAACCAAGAGTACATTTCTTTCTTCTCTTAATATTTTCAGCAGAAACTTATCAGTGTAATGTTGGCAGGTTGGAACAGAGAAGATATGCCACAGAGAGGGTTCTAAACCAAATGCAAAGACGTGCTCACATATGGCTCGCTTGATCGAAGCACACAGATACCTTAAAATGTATATCCAGAAAGGAAAGAAAAATCTCAACGACTGGAAGAGGCCCAAGACCCTCCTACTGCCCAACTTTGTGAAGGATTCCTCCAAACTTTTGGAGTTTATTTTGTGCAGTTAAGTCCACTGCTTGACTTGGCATTTGAAGGAGAAGGTGGGATGGGCAAGGAGCATCAGCCAGGAGATGAGGTGGGAGGTGGTCCTCGCCCAACCATCATTACTGGGGTTTTCAGACTTTTCTAAATTTGGGCAAAATTGGGGACAGAGAGCAAAACCTGCATGACACATCTCGAACCAAGTCTGTCTTCTTCTATGATTTCCTTGAGACACGGACAGGAAAATACATTTCTGAGAGAAGAAAGAATATCGTTCCCTTTCTAGCGGCCCTGTTTAAGGAGAATTGAGTCTAAAGTACAGCCAATCTGTGGGCGCCACTGGAGACTGCCCTCACCATCACTGCTGCTGCCCCTACAAGCACCCTCAAGCCATGGTGGGTACCACCTTCACCCCAGAAGGACCCCAGCCAATGCCCTGACCCCTCCCTCCGATCGCCCCTCTTCCGCCAAAAGAAGAAAACTAAAGAGAAAAGAAAGGAACATCCGCTTAACCCTCCAGTTCATGCAGCATCTGAACCTCTGCACAGCTCAGTGTTATTCATATCAAAATACATCACATCCATATGTGGTCCTCTCGGCAATCCGCCCCAAATCCCTGAAGTTGCACTGACAGGGCCCTCGTGACGTCACAGAGCTTGGCCTCACTAGCCCGGGTGATTTATTGATGTTTATTGGGAATGAATAGATCAAAGGCAGCAGCATGACAGGCGATCAATCAGTCATCAAATCAAGGGTGGCAAGGGGCCAGAAACCCTTCTTCCAGGCAACATGCCCCCAACAGTCATTATTGCAAAATAATGTTGTGTGGGGGGTTTGTTTTGTTTTCAGTGATGCTTTTTTTCCAGAAAAGAAAAGGAAAAAATACCCAGCTCAGTCTTAACAGGAGTTGACACTCCTGGCAAAAAAAAAAAAAAAGTACTCAGACACGTCCCAGAACGAAGTGCTTTGAGATGAGGGTGGGAGACGCAGAGGGTAGGAGGAGGGGATAGGGGTAAGGGAAAACAAACCGGCGAAGGAGGACCGGCACCTAACACTGACTGGACAGTCATCTGACAATGCCCGGGCTCTGTGCGCTTTGGTTTCCACCGCTGTGCCCGGCTTGGGCCCAATAAATGAAGAGTCAATCGGATTAGCAGTAAGGTGGCCAAAGGGACCGGCCCGCTCACTCACGGTGCTCGCTCGCTCTCGCTCGGCAGGCAGCCGGCCGGCCGCGGGAGGACACGGAAGGTGTCCCAGGGAACTCAGGTGACCCCGCCCGCCCCCCACAGAGAGAGACAGACGGAGGCTCCTTTCCATCCGCTCCGCAGCCTGGAGCTGAGGACAGGGAGCCAAGCCGGCTCAGATCGCCCCGAGCGCGGTGTCCCGAAGTGGGTGAGAGAGGGAAGGGGGAGGTGGGTGGGTCAGAGCGCAGCGGGGCGTCCGGGGGGCGCCCGGTACCCGAGCCCGGCGCACGCACCCCAGAGGAGAGCGGCGAGCGAGCGGGAGAGCCCGGCGCCCCGGAGTTACTCTGCGCCTGCAGAGAAGAGGCGCGAGGAGCGGGGCGAGGAGCGGAGTCGCCGCCGGTTGGAGGCGCGGGGCGAGGAGAGGAAGAGGAGGAGGAGGAGAGGAGGAAGGGGAAGCGGCTCGTACCTGCTGCGCGCCGGGGCGCCTGCTGCTTCCTCCTCGGCATGATGCTCCTCCGGCTACTGCCGCCGCCGCCGCCGCTGCCGGGCTGAGCAGAGGGAGGGAGGGGCGGCGGGCCCGCGGGGGGGGCGAGGCGGGCCGGCTCTCAGGCTCCCCCCCGGAGAGCGGCCGCCCGCAGGATGCTGCTGCGCCCCGGCTCTCCGCGTCCCCCCTCTCCGCGCTCCGCCGTGAGCCCCGAACGTGCGGAGGGAAGGAGGAGGGCGGGCGAGGGAGGCGCGGGAGGGAGGAGCGCGGGGGCGGAGAGGCGAGGGAGGAGGGGGCGGAGGAGGAGGAGGAGGAGGAGGACCGCGCTGCCGGCGGAATGGGAAGTTTGACAAATCGCTCCCGAGGCCGGAGGAGGCGGGGGCGGGGAGGAGCGCGGCCCTGCCCCCCCCACCCCGCCCCGTCCCCAGACGAGGTGCGCGGGGTTCGGGGCCAGGGGGCGGGCAGAGGGGAGTACGGGGGAGCGCGGGAGCGGCCCCGGCCTCCCGCCCCGGCCGGGGGTCACGGCATCGGGGGGCGCGCAGCCGCCGCCGCGGCCCGGGGCTCGGCGGTCCAGTCTCCTGCCCGCGGCGCGGCTGGAGCGGCGGCGGCCACAGGCAAGCTTAACGGAAAAGGAGATGATCGTGTCACTCGCCCGCCCACGGGGCGCCGCGCCCCAGCTCCGGCCCCGGGCCCGCCCAGGACCCTCGCCCAGTCCGGGGAAGGGGTCCCGCCCCTCCGACCCGCCCCGTGCGCGCACACTCGGGCGCGGCGCCGGGGCTGCCGAGCCTGTCCTAGGGCGCTCGCGACCCCCGCCCGCCCCGGGCCCCACCCGGCCTCGCCCCCGGGCTGCCCCCGGCTGCCCAGCCCCGCCCGCACTCCTTTGCAGCCTCCGTGCCCCCTGGGCAGGCCAGGGCCAGCCGGCGGGCGGGTGGGCGGGCGCCAGCGTCCTCGACGGTGGAGGCGGGCGCCGGCCGGAGGTTCTGGGGGCCGCTCCCAGACCCGGCTCGCGCCACCCCGGCTCCTCCCCCAGGACCCGCCGCCGCCACTTCCCAGATTTCTTTCCCGGGCAAACTTTCCCGGGCCCGTCCCGGGGGTCTGTGTGGGAGGGGTGTCTCCAAGTTTCCTCTCCTGACTTTGGGCAGATCAGGGTCTCTCCACCCCGCCCCTCGCCCCCCGCGGTGGGGCCGCATCCCCCAACTCGGACTCCGGCAGATGCGGGGTTGGGTCGGGGCGGGGAGGGAACTCGGGACTCCCGGCCACCGGAGAGGGGGCAGCCACGCGTTGCCCTGCGCCCAGCCTGCCGGCAGTGCCGGGTGAGGGGCATTGATTATTGATTGGGTAATTGGGGTCGCCCAGGCGCCGGCTCGGCGGGCTGCGGGGAGGAGGAGTTGGCCGGGCCGCCTTGGCCGCGGGACCACGCGGGCTCACTCACGGGCTGCGCGAGGCACGGGTGGGCGGGAGCTCCAGGGGGCGACCCCCGGGCGGCGGCAGCGGAGCCCGAGCGGGAGAGGCGCGGGCGGCGGCGCATCGATGCGCTGCGGGCTCGATTGCGTCTCCCTGGGCCAGTTCTCGGGCCGGGAATTGGGGCGGCCGCGGCCGGGCCGGCTCCGGGCGCAGCGGGGCGGCGGCGGGCGCGCGGGGGCGGCCTCCAGGCCCACCGTCCCCGAGGCGGCGCTGCGCCGGGGTGCGCCGGCAGGGCCCCTGGCGCTCCCACGGGCCCCGCAGCCGACAACCCCAGCGAGGGCCAGCGCGGCGCTCCCTGGGACCCGCTGCCCGAGCGCTCCTGGAGGCGCCGACCCCGGCCTTCTCCCTTCCTTTCTTTCGGTTTTCTCTTTTCTCATGTGTCCTCCCTTTTTAGTCTCCGACTCCCTCTTTTTCTGCCCCTTCTCCTCTTTCTTTATTGCTTTTTGGCTGTTCTGGCAAGTTTGTTTTAAAAGTTCACGGGCATGCTTTCTTTTCTTTTAGAGAAGGCGACCGTGATCTCACCCTGACGGTAAGATCAAAAGTCTCCGCTTGCCCGCAGCCCGCGGGCTTGGGCTCCGGGCGGGCGCCTCCTTGGCTGCGGATGGGCCGCTACCCGCCTCCAAGCTCTAAGGCCGCTTCCCGCGCCTTCGCGCGCAGAAGCGCTCGGATCTGCGGGCGTTGGACCCGGAGCGGGACCGTGAACCGGCTGCTGCCTGGTTCCAGGGCAGACCGGGGGTCGGCCTCAGGGACGGGGGCGCTGCGTGCGCTTGACGTCTGCGACCGCAGAGCCAGAGCCGCGGCCCCTCCAGGCCGTGAAGCGCTTCTTGCGAGCGAGGAAACGGTGAGTGGGAGACGCCGCCGGCGGCCTCGCCGTTCGGGTGGCCGCGCTCTCGCCGCGCGCAGCGGCTCTCGCGGGGAAGAGAGCCGATGCCCCGTGGGGTCAGCTCCCGCCCGCCCCTGGTCCGCCCTAGACGCGCCGAGCGCGGATTTAGGCGCTTGGGCTCACGGCGGGTGCCTAAGCGCTGGGCGCCGCTCACCGAAGGCAGAGGCTTTCGCCCAGGCTGGCGCTTTCCCTCCTCCTTTCCGTTCCCTCGCTGCTCTTCCAAACCCTGTTCCCTCCGCCCCCCTTCCCCTGCCGGCCGTGGCCTGAGCCCTGGTCCAGGAGTCGGCCACCCCCGCCGGATCGTTGCCTCGCCCTCCCCCGCTCAGGCGCCGAGCGCGGTGCGATCCGCCCTAACATCTGTCTGTCCGACCATTGGCGCATCCATCAGTGTCAGTAGGCTGCACATCGCGGCGACAGCCCCGTCACGCACAACGCGGGCTATGCGGAGCGCACACCGCTACCGCGCTGCCTTGGCCAGACACGCAAACAGGGTTTCCGCCCGACTGGGCACAGCCTGGAACCTTGATCTCCACGGTGTTCTTTTAGCCACACGTACGCTCTCTAATATCGGGATCCCAAAACGTTTTGCAGGCCATTCTACGAATGGGACAGATGGAGGGAATGGCGTAGACCTAGCCAATACCTTGCACCAGGTGCCCTCTGCCCTCCTTCCGTGGATACAGGAGAGAACTAAGGGAGGCTTCTGAAATTCATTCCAGGGACGGTGTAGACCCGGAAACTATCTGAATGCAGGGGCTTAAACGCGTTTCAGCTTGGCCAAGGCTGGTGTAGTCGAGGTCGCCAGGCAGATCTCACGCTCAAACTTTGCCAGGCCCAGTCTGGCTGCTGGTGACAAGACCTGATAGGGGAGGAGTGGGAAGGGAAAGAAGACACGGAACCTCTCTGCCTGACTCCCAGTGAGGACCAGGGTCGCCACTTAGGGAGAAATTGTGTCCCGGTGGCAGCCAGTCTGCAACTCACATGTTATTTACAGAAGGAGAAAGGACAGGGCCGAATCTTTGAGGAGCCAGTGCTTTGCAGAGAGTTCCTGGTGCCCAGGCTCTGAGAGTAGTGATCCTTTTGCTTATTCTTCTTGCCTTACCCCTCTGCCCCACCTGTACCGTGCAGAAACCTTTGCACATACGGTCCTGATCAATCCGCCGGGCCGAAGGGTTTTACTTGTCCTTCCCCTAAGAGCACCAGGAGGCTGGGGAAGGGCGCCCTGGGGGCCTACTTCTCGGACATCTGGGGGACGCCTGTACAGGAGTTTTCCTGACTTTATTCCTACTGCAAATATTTCTGTCCTGGAGCCTGGTGTGTTCTGCACCTCAGGATCGAGTACACAGGCCAGTCAAAGCCCGCGCGGCTGTTCCTTACGCGCTACCCGAGTTAGAAGGGAATCTAGAAGCGCTTTCAGGCGAGCGCAGAGGTCTGCGCGATTCCGGAGGAGGCCAGAGACCGCCGCGGAGGCGCCGCCTGGGGCTCCTTCCTGCGGGAAGGAGAGCGCGGTGCGCTCTAGGGTGGTTTCGCCCACCACAACCGGCGGCGGAACTGTTTTCATTCTAGTCTAGAGGGCGAAAAAGCCCGCAGCCGGCCGAGGAACTACAATTTGTAGAAGACGCACTGTGTAGAAACCTTTTACCGCACTCCGGAAGAGTTTCAGATGGCTTTCGAAAAGCAACAACAGACCGCGGCCCCCGCGCAGGGACCGGCGACTTCTTACGCGGTGTGAGTCACGCAGAAGAGTAAACTCCTAAGCTCATAAGATGCCCCCACCTCAGCAGGTCCCGCGTTTTTTAAATCTCTAAAATTAAGCAGTAGAAAAATAGGCTGAGGGTCAGTGCCAGGGCTCAGTGAAACGCCCATATGGGAAACTGGCGGCTCACTGTGCAGCTGGGGGTAACGTTTAAGGACCAACACTTTCCCAGGGGCCTTGAAGACAACTCCTGACCCCCGAGTCTACCCTCAGACCCATTGGAACCCAGTTCCTCCTCCACCGCAGGGGCGCTGAACCTCATTCAGTAGAGCCGCGCACAAATGCCTCTTTCAGGTCAGAGGTTAGACATCCCACTCTTGCTTTTGGAACTCAGGATGTGGCGCCCAGTCCCCAGGCCTACCTGCTCGCATCTACTCACCCGGAGGGCTCGTCCCCTTGTCTAACCAGAACCCCACTAGCGAGTGTTGAAAACAACAGCCAAAAAAAGAAAGTCAAGGGCAGGTGTGGCTTGGAGCAGGTGTGCAGCGCAGGAATCTGGGCCGCAACAAGGGCTGGGCAGTGCCAGGAAGTGTGCGCCGCCGGGGAAGGGGCGGCCGGGACGCGGCCAGCCCGCAGCAGAGTTGCTTTCAAGGTGGCAGTCGACCGCAAGGGATGACAGCCCGCCTGACCAGAGCAAGACCGAGGTGTGTCCTCTCCTCATCTGGGACAAATACTGGGGAGAAAGACTTCGGGGGGTGGGGGGAGGCATTTTCAAAGCGGTCTTTCCGGAATGGGTGGCCAGGATATGCCCCTTGCCAGGAACCCAAGGTTTAAGCCTTGACCTTGGGGAGGGTTCCCAGTGCCCCTAAGGGAGGTACAGGGCAAGCTGCATAATACGCTCTGGGAGCCTGCGCCCCATTTCAAGATGTAAGGCTTCTGACCCAAGAATGGGTCTCCAGGGAGCTCAGGGGAGGGTCGCACCAAGGGAGGGGACCAGGGAAGGGGGTGCTAAGTCCCCTCACACTTGAGCCCAAACTGGCCCAGGGAGCTGCTCCCTTCCTCACTCCTACCCACTCTGCAGTCTAGGCTAGTTTTTGGCCAGCATGTGTGCCCTGTGTGCCCGGAAGTCCTCGGCCTGCCACCCGCACATCTCAGCCAGGAATTGGGCCTGGGAACCTCAGACCCTGTGCAGGCGCAACAAATTCAGAACCCGGGAAGAGGTCTGCACCAGGCGGTAAATTGTTTGCTAAAAGTGCATTTACACAGCAGCAAAGTTTATTTCTCCTTTTTCGGTAGCTTTGTTTTAACGAACCAGATGTTTTGTCTGTAAATTCTCCCAAGAAGTTTTACAGTTTTGACGTAAAATAAACCTTCGAAAATCGGAGCGGTATATTAATGCCACTTCCGTGGGGCCTCGGGGGAGCTGCATCAGGCGCGCCTGCATCTAAACTGCGAGCTGGGGGCACTCTTCTAAGAAAATGAGACAACCTCTCCCCGTCTGGGCAGGAAGATGCCTCTCCCTGACGCCTCAATTTTTCAGATTCAGGATATCCAGGCGGTTATAAACCTCTTTAAAAAACGAACCAAGCATACACTCCTAGCAGGGGGGAGGGAGCAAGATTATCCCCGGAGAAAACCTAGTCTGCCAAGGTATCCATCACCTTCGGGTGATTCCTAGAAGCCGCTTTCTCAGGTTTCCCAAGACAGGAGCTGGGATTTTCCTCTCCTCAACACCCCCCCACACACACACACTTTTGTGTGCGCTCAGTCCAGAACCTTCTGGTTTGGGGATCCTGGGGTAGACTCCGCTCTCTCTTCTGGGGTATTTCTCTTTCGCTCAATCATATGCCGAACTTAAAAAAACTTTCTTATAAGAGAGAGGATCAAATAAAGGAAATAAAACAGCTCTGTTTCCGTCTAAGGAGGACAGGTATGCATTAAACCAGTTTGGAGGGCGCAATTTCCCGCGCAATACCCTTTGTCCAATTCCACGCATCGGCTTGGATTACGCGGGAAATTTCCCAAAATTTCCGCTACAACGAGGCGAGTTTTTCCCCACTCTGGGTGAAATGGCAATTTTGGAAACCATTCGCATAACCTTTGAGGAAAAACTGCCCTCGAGACAGCTGCAGCCTCCATGGCTCACCCCTGCCTGGGAGCGAGCTGCTCCCAACCAGCTGGAAAGCAGAGGTGCGCACCTCTCCCCGCGCGGGTGCGCGAGCTGCCGGGCCAGAGCGGATATCCGAATCACTGCACGGTGGGCAGCGCGATGCCAGGCTGCTCCCCGGCTCCTGCAACACGGGAACCCTGGAGGAGGGGGAGGTCTCAGAAATCAAACCGCGGGGGCTTCTCAGACCAGACAGCACAGCTTGCAGAGCCTCGTGACCTCATTAAGTGGCCAGGGAATTTGTAAAACAAGATTCTCCTTTCCCTTTTCTCGTTTCCTCTCTGGCTCTTTCCTGTCTTCTACAGTAAGGTTTTGTATTTGCCCCGAAATTTCCAAACGGGGAAGACCGAGCCTAATTCCCAGTAGAGCAGGTACAAGAGGGAGGGGCAATGGGCTGGGCCTGCGTTCTTTTTCATTTTTATTTCTTGAAACCTGGTGAATATAACTTATATTTGGAAAACAGGGTGGGCAGGGTTGTTCGGGGCACGGCGGCCTGAAGGGTCGTATTACAGAGCGCGCATGGTATCTCATCTCGGTGGCTTCCATAACCGCGAGGGTTTTCTCCGCTGCAAAGAAGTCCTGAACTCTTTTCGTCTTTCAGCTCTTGCCCCGTATCTTTCATCTGTTCTTCTTTCTCCTTTCTCTGTTTTCTTTTCGTATTCTCTCTTCTATCAGTGTAACCCTTTCCCCCCAACCCATCTCTGTGATAAGAAGTCGCAAAGGTTATTTGTTTCGCGACTATCAAGGGAACCCCGAAGAGGTCGAGCCCTCCTCCCTGTGACAATGCAGGGGCGGCCACCGGTGCACAGACCGAGAAGAGACAAAGTAGTTTGTAGTTTCTGCAGCTTTCGAGGGGTGGGGGTGGGGGGGTGGTCAAAAATAGGTTGACACTTGGTTTAAAATGAAAGACCATGTTAAGAAGTTTCAAAGCTGCCAATAAAACCCTTTAAGTGGCTTGTGATTCAGTGCCTGGAGTTGCGGCGATGGCATTGGTAAATGACTCTAATGCCCAAAGAAAAATATTACAAATGCCGCTGTCTCGGCCACCAATCGGGCGCCGCTCTCCAGCGCGGGCGGTGGCTCCTCTCTGGCGCGGAGGGCACCCGCATTTGCATGATTAATTGACCAGACTGGCGGCAGCCAATGAAATATTCAAATTAGGCCAGGGGTTAGGGGTGGAGTCCCTGGTGCTCCCCGCTTTGCGCCCGCGGCGGGAGCTCGCGGGACCACCCCTCCCTCTGCGCCCTCTAGAGGCGGTACCGGGCGGGCAGCCGCTCCGGCCCCAGGGACGGAGAGGCGGAGAGGGTGGCGGGCGCCGGGCTCTGTGGCGCCCGAGGCGGCTCTCCGGGCTGGCCCGGTGTGCTAGGGGCGCCACAGGAAGCCCGCCTGCGTCTTGTGCTTGGACGTGTAGCTGGATTACTGCAGGGTAATCGAAGGCGAGTTTTAGGAAGCGCTCTAGCTCCTTCCCTCCACCTTCTTTAGGTTCCTCTAGCCAACCTGGCATTTAGGTTCAAACAGTGTGTTTGCTCTGTTAACACAGCTTCAAGACAAGACCGTTGCTCACTCCAGACCATAGCCAACCTCCCCAAGGCCTCTCCTAGATTGAAATTCTTGAACAGACACGGTGTTATCCAGTTTGTCCTGGGCAGAGTATTGTGCGCCCGCGCGGACGCCGCAGCCCAGAGCACTGGGGCTGGAACTAGGGTGCGGATCTCCAAGGCCTGCATCCCGCGTGGGGCCCGCAAAGCTTGGCTGGTGTGTGTGAGCCTCATCCCTGGGAAAGACTAGCAGGCACGCCAGTATGCTGACCCTGGACTTGAGCGCTCAGAACTTCTCTACTAGAAAGACGCGTCCTGAAGGAAGCGCCTCCGCTCTCGGCGGGTCCTCTCGTGTGTGCAAAGGCTTGCAAGAAGGGACGTGTGTACAGCGTCGGTCGGAGTGTAGGTGCCCAGCCAGGAGGGTTCTGCTACGGGGCTGCGTCTGGGGCGTGTGGCGGCAGGCGCGGGGGAGCTGGATCCCGCGGGGGACCTGGTGAGCCGGCTTCCTGGCCTGGCTACTGCCGCTGTTCCTCCAGGTGCGCGCTGAGCGGGGACTTTTGCGCAGGGCCCTGGGTCGGCTTCAACCATGTACTAGTAGTTCCACGACGTTGCTTGTTTCCCGGACCCTACCTCCGATTCTTTGCTGGGGATCCCATGGCACGGCCCCTGAGATGGCTACCACCTCCCACTCCGCAGGCTTAAGGGTTTAGAAGTACAGTTGTCTCTTCCTGCTGTGAAGTGATGAAAGCTTGTCCTTTCTCCATCTGTACAGGGCTTAGGGTTCGGATCCAACTAACATGTACCTCCGGTAGTGCTTGATCCCCACCCCTCCTCTCAGCCAAAAGGGTCTTCAAGTTCTTGTCCTGCTGAGGGAAAACCTGGGCTCCTGCCCAGCAGGCCTCTGGTCTCCCCTCCCCCAAAACTGCTCAATGTGAGGTGAGGGTGGGGGCGCAGGGCCATCTCAGCACCTGAACCCGGAAGGGCTCCCTGTCTGTAAGTACATACAAACCCTCTTTGTAAGTACACACAGCAAAATAGTAGGCACTGAATTCAGACTTGAGAGAGTGAATTTTGACTTTTCATCACCATACAGGTATTACTGATAGAGTCATAATGTCACACAATTAAGGGGTTTAATTACTAAGCATGGTTTTGAGTCATTTAGTTTTTTAATAGAGTTTTGGCTGATGAAAAGGGGCTCTGTCCCAGACTTTATGCACCAGGAGAACAGCTGGTACTAAAGAGGCCTCCCAGATTTCCCCGAGAATCCCCAATCCCAGGTGACCTGTATGCCTGGGGTAGGTTCTCCTATGAGAAGAAGGCCAGCAGCCTGAGAAGCAGGGGGGGACCTGTAGGAGGAGGCTTGACCCCATGAGCCCACATACATGGGGAAAATATCCATCTATGTTTTCTGTACTATGAAAGAGGAACCTCCTTCGTCAGCCCACACACCCTCCTTCCCTCTTCTAACACCTCACCTGTTGGCCGGAAACAATGAGACAGGAAAATGGGCCAGAGTCACCTTCCAACAGTGATATTTGTCAAGAAGTCACTCCTGCTCGAATGTTCATAAATGCAAGCTACTCTCTCTCTCGAGGATGTCCCTATCTGGGGCATGTTGAAAGACAAGAAAGTAGACAGTGAACGTGGGGAAGTAGAGGGCTGGATATCTCTCCAGGGACCCAGTCCCCCCTCAACTGAATACAAAGAATGAATGAGGGAGTAAATGATGAATGAAGGCATGGTGCAGTGCAACTCCATCAGTTTATCTTGGAAGAGAAATACCTGTGAGCAACATACAAGGGTCAAGCCTGCAGTGGGTCTGCTCTGCATGTGTATGTGTGTGCATGTGTGTGTGTGCATGTATGCAGCAGCATATTGCATGTGCCTGCAGGCACTGAATGTGGCGATAGAGGGCCTGGGCCCAGAGTTCATAGCTCACCAAGTGACCTTAAACATGTTGCCCCCACTCTCTGAGCCTCAATCCCTTCACCTCTGCAACTGCTGTCTCCATCTTACATACGTAGTAAGGACTCAGCGAAGGAAAATTTGATCAAAGTTGGAGATGTGCTTGGAAACCCTTGTTCCTTTGGGCTACATGAGGGGGTTCCTGTGTGACTGGGTAAGTCACTTGTGAGCTTCACCTAACTCATCAGTGAAATAGAACTCCATTCCCAGGGCATCCATGAGGCTTAATGGGGGCGATATATATCAATGCCCCAGAGAAGCCAGTAGTGATCCAAAACGTGGTGACACCCCTCAAGTCTCCACTGCGAGAAGGGTAGCCCCAGGGTCAGGCCTCCCTGAAGACAAAGGCTTGTAGCAGGATGCACCCCAGGAAGCAGGCAGGTGCTTGGAATGGGGCAAAAGAAAGAAAGGGAAAGAGTTGTGAAGGCAGGGCAAGGCCTCCCGACTTCCTGGGAAGAGTGGGCATTTGCAGGGCTAATCAGGGGGCTTCCTTGGGGCCTCTCTGTGAGCTCATTAGAAAAAGGGTATGGTGAGGAGTCGCCACGCTGATATTCCTATTTTCCCTGTTAGTGGTGACTGGAATTTGCACCATCCAGGTCAAATGGAAAATAGAAACCGGGAAAACCTGACACTCTCATTGATTTGCTCTTTGCCATTGCTAGTCACGAGAGGGAGAAATGTGACTTCAAAATCGCAATTAGGAACCAGCCTGCTAAGGGTTCCTTGCGTGAGCTCTTGTGCTGCGCGGATCACAGGCCCATCTCATCTCATTTCCTGAGGAGGCAGTTTCATTCATGGTTTTGTGCAGAAGCAGGCGGTGCAAATACGCCACACTTCCCCACAACAGTGCCCATAAATGCCATCCTGCACTCGCCTTTAATTTTTGGTCGGGTCTCTGAAAGGATGGCTAGCTCCCTCATGTTTTAAAAGTATTAACTTCCTTTCAAACATTCTTTAACCTTTAATGTTTTGTAACTTGATGAAAAGGTCATTTTGTTCTGAGGATGCAGCTGTTCCATAATTGTTCAGCTATCAGAGTGAATTCCATCCAAATCCTGAATTCTTTAATGGGATCCAAACCACAGAGATGCACATGAACACACACACACACACACACACATACACACTCTTACACAAAATATAGATGGATCTTTTCCTCTATACATCTGTGTGCATGTACATAGTTACGCATCTATGTTTGTATATTTGTATCCGTGCACTAACAGGGACTTGGATTTTGATTAATATCTCTGGCATTCTTACAGAATGACTTCTGTGCAAGAAATCTCTCTATATATATAATTTATTTTTTGAATAGCAAGGTTCACTACACATTTGATGTTCACCATTTACTATGCACTGCACATGTTCCTGATTTCTTAAAGAAGGGCTTAGTCAACCTTCAATGTAATATTTTACTGTTGTTCCTACAATAAATACCTCCAGAAACCCGAGAGAGTTGAGATGTTTCTCCATCTCTCTACTTGCTCCATGTCAGCTTCTTAACTGTCGCTGGCTTTAGCGGCCCCTGCCCCCTCCCCACTTGTACCTTTCTAAGCAGATGTATTCTTGGAAACAGATGTCTGAGCATGTTAGACTCCTAGTTAAAATAGGAGTAGAGTAAACAATCTCGAATAAGGTCATGGAGGTATTTTCTACAAGGAAATGGCATGCAGTTTAGGCCCAGATGCTGTGATATCCATATTACTTACTCAAGGGGCCTTGAGTGTGGTCTTCTGGGTTTCTGTCTCAATGATTGGGTTTTTTTTAAAATTCAATTTTATTGAGATATATTCATATACCATACAGTCATCCAAAGTGTACAATCAGTTGTTCACAGTATCATCATATAGTTGTGCATTGATCACCCCAATCTATTTTTTGAACATTTTCCTTGTACCAGAAAAAGTAAAATTAAGAATAAAAAATAAAAGTAAAAAAGAACACCCAAATCATCCCCCCCACCCTATTTTCATTTACTTTTTTGTCCCCATTTTTCTACTTGTCCATCCATACACTAGATAAAGGGAGTGAGATCCACAAGGCTTTCACAATCACACTGTCACCCCTCGTAAGCTACATTGCTATACAATCATCTTCAAGAGTCAAGGCTGCTGGGTTGCAGTTTGATAGTTTCAGCTATTTACTTCTAGCTGTTCCAATGCATTAAAACCTAAAAGGGGTTATCTAAATAGTGCATAAGAATGCCCACCCGAGTGACCTGTTGACTCCATTTGGAATCTCTTAGCTACTGAAACTTTATTTCGTTTCATTTCTCATCCCCCTTTTGGTCAAGAAGATGTTCTCAGTCCCACAATGTCAGGTCCAAATTCCTCCCCGGGAGTCATATCCCACGTTGCCAGGGAGATTTACACCCGTGGGAGTCAGATCCCATGTAGGGGGTAGGGCAGTGACTTCACCTGCCAAGGTGGCTTAGCTAGAGAGAGAGGGCCACATCTGAGCAACAAAGAGGAGACTCTTAGGCACAATTATAAGCAGGTTTAGCCTCTCCTTTGCAGTAACGAGCTTCATAAGGGCAAGTCCCATCATAGAGGGCTCAGCACATCAACCCTCCAGTCCTCAATATTTGTGAGAACATCAGCACCAAGATGATTGGGTTTTTAAAATGAGGGATCTCCAGGCAAATAAGGAGCTGCCCTCAAGACTTTGTAGACTCATGGAAGGCACAAATCTGATCTAAACTGTGTAATAAATCAGTAAAGGCACTCTATAAGATGAACACTCATATTAAGATTAAGAGAGAAAATTGATACTTTTAAAAGGATGCAACATTTACTGAAAAGCATAGGCCTTCAAATGTTTTTGGCTGGGATAAATGGAAACGAAGTGAAGCAAAGCTTATGATAAAACCATCGGGACAGGCTCTCTCTGGGATCAAATTTCCCACATTCCTGGCTCCAGATTGGTTTTCTACATTTCCCTGGCATCTAATTTGTGGCTTCTTGTGTATGTGTGTGTGAGAGGTATCAAAAATGCAGAAGCATGTGTAAATCGTGTGTGTGTGGTTGAAATAATAATATAAGGCTAACACCTGCACACCCATCCCTTAATCCCCAGAAGCCCTCCGCTACCGACCAATTACAGTCCCCTCTCCTGGAAGCCACCACTGTCCTGACTTTTAGAGTAATGAAACTCTTGCCTTGGTTTGTAGTTTTAACACTTACATGTGCATCTCTGTGCCCAATTTCACTTTATAGACATGAAGTCCTAATGAATAAGTTATTTTTTTATTAAATTCAGTTTTATTGAAATACATTCACACACCATACGATCATCCATGATATACAACCCACTGTCCACAGTATGATAACATAGTTATGCGTTCATCACCACAATCTATCTCTGAACATTTTCCTTACATCAGAAAGAACCAGAACAGAATAAAAAATAAAAGTGAAAAAAAACACCCAAATCATCCCCCCATCCCACCCCATTTGTCCTTTAGTTTTTATCCCCATTCCTCCACTCATCCATACACTAGATAAAGGGGGTGTGATCCACAAGGTCTTCACAATCACACTGTCACCCCTTGTAATCTACATTATTATATAATTGTCTTCAGGAGTCCAGACTGCTGGGTTGGAGTTTGGTAGTTTCAGGAATTTACTTCTAGCTATTCCAATACATTAAAACCTAAGAGGTGTTATCTATATAGTGCAGAAGAATGTCCACCAGAGTGACCTCTCGACTCCATTTGGAATCTCTCAGCCACTGAAACTATTTCGTCTCATTTTGCATCCCCCTTTTGGTCAAGAAGATACTCTCGGTCCCACGATGCCGGGTCCACATTCATCCCCGGGAGTCATTGAATGAGTTATTTTGTGTCTCGCATAGTGCCTTTGCACTCAGCATTATGTTTGTAAGACTTGAACACGTGGATGTGTGTGGTTGGTTCACTTTCAATGCTGCAGACTATGGCTATATTGCAGTTTTTTTCTCATGTTGATGGGCATTTAGGTTTTTCTCCCCCCCCCCCATTTTTGGCTATTATGAAAATGCTGCTGTGATCATGTGTGTTCATATGTTGCAAAGCACATGTGGAAGAGCTTCTCTATTACACATGCCTACGAGTGCAATTGCCTGGTCGCAGAGGATGTATAACAACAACTCTCAACTGCTTTCCAAAGTGTTTGTGTTCATCTCCACTCCCACGAGCAGTTTTTACAAGTCCCCATTGTTCTACACCTTTGTCTGCACACGTTGTATTGTTAGCTTCTTTTTTTTGGAATATTTCCTTGTCTTCTGGTTGTGGTTGGTGTCTCACTATGGGTAACTTGCTTTTTCATGACCACTAATGAGGCTGAGCACCTTTTCATACTCCTGTGGTCTTTTGGATTTTCTTCTTTGCATGGTGCCTGTTCAACTCCTTTCCCATTTTCTGTTGGAGTTATATGTTTCCTATTGTCTTGTAAAAGTTCTTCATTATGCAGTTTGTTTCAAGTTGCTTGGGGACTGTGGACCAGATCAGAAATACCCCAGTGAGGTCCTTGATTGTATTCATAGGATGCTTTAGTCTGTGAGTGATACAACACCCAACTCACATTGGCTTAAGGAACTTGGCTATGGGGGTGCTCAATGATGCCAATAGGAACCCAGTTTCTCTCTGCCCTCTGACTCTTAGCTCTGTGTTTCCAGCCTCATCTCTCCCTCAAGGAATTTTGTCTCACAGTTTCAAGAGGGTCACATGTGGCAAGCAGAACTCCTTCTCTCCAGGAGGGAAGAGAAAAAGAAAGAGACACATTTCACTGAACCAAGTTCCTCCCTCAGATCTTCTAGGACCACCTCTGTGGGGCAGTATCCATCACTGAGCTTCTAGGATAAAATGAATATTGGGGAGTCAACCTCAAACAACAACCACACTGACTGCCCAGCCTGCAGGTGGTTTTAAATTTATTTTCTTTTTCATTTGCATAGAGTAAAATTCATTCTTTCGGCAGTTTGATGAGTTTGGACAAAGGCGTGGATCATGTAACCACCATGACGATTATGAAGATTTGGAGTAGTTCTGTCTCCCTTGTGCTGGCCTTTGTAGTCAAGCTATCCCCACCCTTAACCTCACGCCACACCATCCCTCCACCAGGAACCTCTGAGTCACTGTTCTTCATCACTATAGTTTTGCCTTTTCCAAGACGTAATATAGAGGGAATGATGCAATGTGTACCTTTTGAGTCTGGCTTCGTTCACTCAGTATAATGCATGTGAGATCTATCCATGCTGTTAAGCATATTAATCATTCCTTTTTATTGCTAAGTAGTATTCCACACTGGGTGGATGTACCACAGTTTGTTTATCCATTCATCAGTTGAAGGACTGATGGGTTGTTTCCAGTTTGGGGCAATTTTCAATAAATCTGCTACAAACATGCACATGCAAATGTGTGAACATGTTTTCATTTCCCTCAGTAGCTCAGGGTCTCAATAGCTGGGAGAGCAATTGCTGGGTTGAATGGTAAAGGTATGTTTAACCTTATCAGCAATTGCCAAATGGTAACAGAGTGGCTGTATCATTTCGTAGTCCTACCAACAATGAAGGAGAGTCCCCCTTGCTCCGAAAGAGGTGTTAATAGATGTGAAAGTGCTTTATAAAGAATGAAGGCACCACAAAGGGACCAAGCAGGAGAATTCAGAAAAGGAGATTATTTCTGAACTCTAAACTCCTGTGGGCTCCTGGGCAATCTTTCTTATGCAGACAGAAACTTCCATATCGAAGATCATTTGCCTCTACAAAGGGGAGTCAGGTAAGCATCACTCAACCCCTTTTGCAGGTCTCTCTTGGCTGAGCCAGTTTGGCATTATATAGGGTGGAGAGAAGATTCCATAGCCATGTATTAATTCCTGAATGCACAAAGCAGAAATGAAGGATGATCGTTTGGAGTACTGTCAGGCCATGTGGCAAGGACTAGGCAAAAGAACACATCCAAATGTACAATCAGGATATCAGAGCTGGCAGGGACCTTGCAACCCTCCCTTTGGAGAGGACAAACTATTGCACATCAGGCCCCTGGAATCCCAGTCCAGTCCTCTTCTCAACCATACTGGATTGCCCCAGTGGGAATGAGATCAATATGTGTAGATAAGTGGCCTCCCAGAATGCAGGGCAGTGTCCACTAAAGTGGGGAGGGTGGGGTATAGGGCAGGCTTACCAATCCGTGGTAGTGGGTACTCAGAATGGCCCGTGAACCGTGGCCCAAGAGCCTGCTTTCTGGCGCCCATTCCCCCAAGCTTTCGCTTCTTTCATTTCAGTGCCCGTTTCTGAGGTACCTTCACATTTCAAACGTCCTGAGAATATGTTTAATTAGAACTTGGCCATACAGCCTTTTAAAATAAAACAGAAGGGACCAGCTAATTATATCACTCAGCATTCTGTGGCAAACATATATTTTTTAATAAAACACTTTCTTAACCAGAGAAATCCCTGGAGATGCAAATCCTCATTTATAAGAAGTTCCCCAAAGGGAGTTAAAGAGAAGATGCCTTATAAAGAAAAGAGACAAAGAGAGTGGGGAAGCATTTTCAAAGAGCTTTTAAAAGATACACTCCTTCGGAGGTTGAAATGCAGATATTTTAAAGATGCAATTTTTTGTAGTTCTTTCCTGTCTTTTTGATCATTTATTTCCCCTCCTCCCCTTTTTAAAATTGTTGCCACAAATGCCCCTATTTCTCATTCTGGTATTTTTCCTAAGTACAAAATGTAAGAAAGCAAGTGATTTTCAAAATGTGCTTCCTCTCCTGTTGCTTCTCCTCCCCTCCTCTCCGAGTTACCCCTCTCCAGTCATGTTTGGAGCCTACCCGGGTGTAGCGTGGAGTGCAGTGCTGGCTACAGGGTCATTTCTTGCAGGAGGGGTGGGGTGGGTCATTCAGGCCCCTCCACAATGTGTCCCCAGGAGGGGTGGTTTGATGGGATCTTTGCATTCATCAGGCTGTCATCCCAGTGGATAATAAAGATGATGGGGATCGTTAACATTTGTTGGGGATTTACTCCATGCCAGAAACATGCCTACGTTCGGGTACCTTGTCTCATTCAATCCTTACAACACTAGTAAAATGCAGTGTGCTCAGCCCATTTTGCAGACAAGGATGGTGAGACCTGGAGGGGGAGGGAAGGTGGGAAGGGTCTCATGGCTATTAGAAGGGTTAGAGCTCAAATCTGAGTCCAGATCTGCCCCAGAACTCACTTTTGACCCTCCCTATCACATGCTCAGGGACACCATACTTAGGTTCTGGATTGTTCAGGATTCCAGCAGGAAAGAGATGGTGCACTCCAATTAGGATTATACAAGCAGGATTTCCTGAAGAGGCTCTCTGCAAAGGGGAAGGGAAAAGGGGTAGTAAGCACAAGAGAAAATGAACAGAACGTGACCATCCCCAGGTCTGAAGGCAACAGGGGGAACCTGGTTACTGGAAACCAGAAGGGGAGACCTGGTGGTCAGGGACACCTGGAGAGGAGCAGCGACTTTCAGAAAAGGGTCACAGCCAGCCTGAGGAGACCGACGGGGAGGTGGCCAGGGGGTGGCAGACTCTGACCGCCCCCTCTTCCCTTCCTCCACTCTGCTGCCAGGACTCCCCATGGGCTGAGCCCTGCACACTGAAATGCCATGCTGGGCAGCCTTCCGGAGTGGACATGGAACAAGGAGAGCTGTATGGGAGAGCAGAAGAAAGCCTGAACAAGTCCCATATCCCTCTGCAGAGTGCCCAGCTCTGTGCCAGGAGTGGAAGGAGAGAGAGACCACACAGCAGTCCCTTCTCAAGCATGTTAGGGTCTGTGGAAGGCTGGTCAGAGGTTTAGTTGGCTCTGGAATAAATGACTCACCGGGGACAGGTTATAAAGGATGCAGTTTCAGAGATAAAGTGTGTGGCTGCCTTGTCACTGCGTGTGCCCTGAAGGGGGATCAACAGATGCGCCTCGACATCTGCAGCCTTGTACAAAGCTCAGGGAAGCCCCCAAGGGCAGCCCTTTTTAATTTGAGATAAGACATGTATACCCTTCTGTTATCAAATGCTTATTAAATAAAATGTAATAAAAAATAGAAAGAAGGAAAAAAATTCACTCATCATCCCATTCTCCAAAGACAAAAATTGGTCTAACTCCTTCCATTTGCTTTCCTATGATCTTCTTCTATAATAATGATTATATTATATATGCAATTTTGTGTTCTGAATATTTGATTTTCATTGTCATAGCATTTTGCCGTGTTGTAATAAAACTTTGGTAAACATAGTTTTGATGGCTACATAATATTCCATGTATGGGTGTGGCGTAGTTTACATTTATTGAGATGTTTAGGTTATATTCTGTTTTTCGTTCATATTATATAATGATATAATTAATGTGTATAAAGAATTTTTCTGAGTTTCAGATAGTTTCCTCAGGATAACATCACAGAAAAAAACTCAGTGGGTCAAAGGTATAAGCATTTGTTTAACTGCTAGCCCAGTGCCAGCCACAAAAGACTCACAACTTCAGTCATAACTATTTGTTGTTCAGCAGTGAAAATTCACTGTAAGACTCTCACCCAGTGATTCACTCTACTAAGAATGTCCTCTAGAACAGCACTGTCTGATATGAGCATAACGCAAGCCACAGATGTCATTCTAAATTTTATTGTAGCCATATTTGAAAAAACAAAAGTAACAGGTGAAATTAATTCTAATGTGTTTGATTTAACCAATTATATCCAAAATATTATCATTTCAACATGTAATCAACATAAAAATTACCAATGAGCTATTTTACTTTCTTTTTTCACGTTAGACTTTGAAATCTGTTGTGTATTTTACACGTACAATGCATCTCAATTTGGACCTGCCACATTTAGAGTCCTCAATAGCTGCATGTCTGTATGCCTCTGCTGACAAATAGCCCCTAATTCCAGCCACCTTTAATGCATCCTGAAGGTCCTTACTGGCTTTTGGACTAGCAGTGGTCCAGGTGGCCAGGTTTAATATGGCTTCCACACCTGGGCATGTTTACCTGTTGTTCTTATTCCTGCCTTGCTGACAGCAGATGACTGAAACTGTACACCACCCCCCCCAAACACACAGTCCACCCTAGTGTGTTTTCAGCATTCATTCACTCAGATATATTTATTGAGTACTATCTAGACACCAGCAACTGTGCCCAACTCTAGGGGAACAGGTGAACAAATAGACCTTCCTTGTGTATGTCAGAACTTATCAGTGTTCTTATAATACTTAGAGTCCAGTGGGGGAGATTATTTAATTAAATAATCACACAGGTATGTGATTTCAGACTGTAACAAGCGCTACGGAGAAAACATACATTGCAAAAATGCTAACCCCATGGGTCACACTTTGAGTGGATGGTCCCTGGATGTTTAACAGAGATGAGACAGACCTGAGTTGGATGAGAAGATCTCAAGGCCCCTTCTGGTCCCAAGAGAACATAAGCCACATTTGGGAAGTCTCCAGGACAGACAGCAGTTTACCAGTCCATGTCAGTGACCCAGCTCATCTCTTTGTGTTTATCCTCTCCAAGATGCCTTGAGACCAGACAGAACATCAAAGTAACAGCGAAGCAGAGGGCAACTCATCCATCCATCCATCTATCCATCCATCCATCCATCCATCCATCCATCCATGCATCCATGCATCCATGCATGCATCCATCCATGCATCCATGCATCCATCCATCCATCCATCCATGCATCCATGCATCCATGCATCCATGCATCCATCCATCCTTCCATCCACCCATCCATCCATGCATCAATTCCTATTAAGTGCCCTGTGGGGTGTCCGGCCCTGCTCTGAACATTCAGAAAAGTGAATCCAGCCTTCCCTCTGGTCATTGCACGCTGCCAGCTGGGCACCCTTTCCCAGAGAAGATAACAACTTAAAGAAGAAGAGGAAAAATCAATGCTAATAGAACTCCTTTTCTGCCCCCGAAAATGGCATTGCCCGCAGTGGCTTACGCTTTGAGCCTGTGGCTGCGCTGGGAAGTGTGAGTCCTGACGGATGCAATCTTCTGAGCCCCTCAGATCCTGCCAAATCAATAAATGAGAGTCAGGGATGAAGGCGGCTGGGTGGAGGGAGGCGGGATTCAGGGGGCAAGCCATGCTGCACCTCTTCTACCCCTGAAACAAACCTGGGACCCTCCCCTCAGCCTGCAGTCCCTGGGGGCAGGGTAATTTCAGCTGCACTTGATGTAACCTATACATCACTGTCTTCTGGACCAGCTCTCAAATTAAACTCTGATGTATGAAGTTAAACAAAAATGAGATAAAAATTGGCAGAGGTTGAAGAGGGTCAAAGTAGTCAAAACACAAGGTAGACTATTGCTCCTTTTGATTTATGTTATTCTGTAAACTTAGAAAAAAATAAAATTATAAATCTGCCTGAGACTTTTTCATTGAGAATGAGGCATTACTAATTTATTTTCAATAGACTCCCAAGTTTTTCAGAGGGGAGGAGTGCAGTAGCTATTGTTTCTGGTGAAGATGCCACGGTTAGACTTAAAAAGTGGATGGTGATGATTTGAAAGCATCTTGTAAAATTAGTGTGTTTAAGAATCAGCATAACAGTGAACTCACCTGGCATAAGCCATCACAAACCATAGAGGCTGCCCTGCCTCTTTCTCTCTTTGAATCCTCATAAACCCCTAAGCGGTGAAAAACACAGAATTTGATAGTTGGGGAAACTGAGGTTTAAAGAAACTTTACGTCTTCAATAAATATTAGCCTGTCTCATAGGTGCTGGGGACACAGAACTAAACAAGATAAAGGCCCTCTCTCATAGAACTCGCTTCCAGTGAGAGAGAAAGTAATCAAGTAAATGACTGAAAATACAGTATGATTATGGGTAGAATCAAATTACCACAAAGAAAATAAAGTAGAATAAGGGAATAGAGAAAAAGAGATATGGAAAGCCAATGGATGGGCTTTAAAGACAGAGCTTGTGATCCGATTTACATTTTTAAAAGATCACAAAGGCTGCTGTGTGGAGAATTAATTTAGAGGGGGAAGGGCGAGAGCAGGGAGCCCAGTTAGTGCCCAGACAGGGCACAGCGGTGGATTGGGCTAGGATGGTGGCAGCAGTGGTGGATGAAGAGTGAAGCTCTATTTTGAACGTAGGGTATCAAAAAAGGCTCTCTGATTGCTTCCCAGTGCCCTTTCCATAGCGTATCACCTGCAACTATATCCTGATGTCAGTGTTCCAGAATCCTGTGCAAGTAGCTTCTCTGGGGGAATAAAGACATAAGGGCCAGCCAGGGAGATGAGGCAGCATCCGCAGGAGGCAGGGGCTCCAGAGAGGAGGGTACCTGTCCTGGTGTGTGTGTGTGTGTGTGTGTGTGTGTGTGTGTGTGTGTGTGTGTGTGTGTGGTGTTAGTTGTGATACACACAATAAACTTTGGTCTTATTTTTCTCCATCTTTCGCTAAGCTCCTCTAGTCTGGTTTTTGTCTCTGGCCCTCCACCAAAACCACTACCCTCAAGCCATCGTTGACTTCTCTGTCACCCACTCCATGATGGTCAGAGCTGTCCCCAGGCAGATGGACCAGATACATGAGTTTCCCGACCTAGCAATATCTCAGTGGGTGGCTGACACCCTCCTGCCTTGTCTCTATGGGGTGGATTTCTGCACAGGTGCAACTGCAGTGGGCCAAGGCCAGAATGAGGTTTTTGGGGTTGGAAAGACCACCCTCGGGTTTGCTTTCTGATGCAATCATAGCAGCTGCAGGGCCCACCTCCTCTTAGGGTGTTGGTAGGTACAGGTGTGAGGGGTTCCTGAGCAGAGCTCAGCCCTGAGCCCTGAAGTCTCTCCTGTCTGCAGAGCTGTATGAGGTTCGCTGGGGTTGGCCAAGCGCCAGCCATCCTCAACCCAACCCTCACCACGTTTTTCAGGAACATCCTCTGAAAGTCCCTCTCTGTGCTGGGCTCCTGGGAGAGGACAGAGACAGAGGGAGCAGAAGAGCTGATTCACCAAAGTCATTCTCTTCTTGGGGACACAGCCAGATGACAGCTCTCATTCTCACTTGCAATTCAATGTGGCCACTTAGCCAAGTTGTCTCACATGGAATGTGAGCAGAAGCCAAGTTGTACCTGCAGGCCTGGCTGATGAGAAGTAGTCTGGGCACACTCCCCCATGCTTTCCCCATCCACTAGCTGCATACAGATGAGGAGGAGGAGCTGGTATAATGTAGGTCACAAAATAAGAGGGATCCTGGGTCCCTGAATGACCTGTGGAAATACACACCCACCAAGGCTACCATATGAGCAAGAAATAAACATCTACTTCCTTGAGCCGTCGCATATTGCGACTACTTGTTCTAGCAACTTAGATCACCCTAACGAATACAATCCCTGATCTCAGGGAGCTGCCAATGCATTAAGGAGACAAGACTCAGCCACACCATTCTGGAACTATTGTAGGTGGTCTAGAAATGGAGATGGGTTGTAGGGTTTGGGACTCTGGTTCTGAAGACAACTGCACACCCCTGGGCATGTAACGTTCTCATCTAAACCCTTTTGTGGAAAAACAGAGAGGAGTCAGACAGGGTGGAGGCATTTCTGGCAGGGGAAAAAGCTCACTTAAGGGCTCACAGGTAGGGCTTGAAGCAAACAAACATGAGAGCAAGCATGTCAGTTCTCCTTGGAAGAGGAAAAAAGAAAATGGTCCCTAAACACCTAATAACTTTGGCTGACACGAGGCCGAGATGAGAATCAGAGTCCCATAACTTCTCTTTCTGTCTTCTCCTCTGATTTAATGCAGCTCTGAAGTTCCCAGGAGAGGAGGGCCCTGAGCTCGGGTGTGTGGGGAGACGATGCCTGGCTTTTCTCTCCCAGCACCCCCTTCTCCAGGGTGCCACCCCGACGTGCCAGTTGGGTCATTATTTCAGACCTGAATGATTGATTAAAACAGCAAGTTTGTCCAAGCTTTCTCCACAGAGGCCTGTGAGGACAGGAATCTAATCATGTTTCTGGACTGAGAACTCTGAAACTTTCAACTGTCAGCCAAAACTCAGATGTACTCTTTCCGTTCCTAGCTAGGCACTGACAAGGTCAAGTTGGATCTGTCTGTTCCGGAAGGGCTCTGGTGTAGGGGCAGAGTATCCTGGCCATGTCCAATTTACAGGTGAGGACCCTGAGTCCTAGGGGTGGGGGGTGGAGTAAAGCCCTTCCTCACCACTCCTAACCCCCAGGGGATGGCAGAACCTCAGAGGCCTTCAACGTTGTCTACCTCTTCTTGGGAAAGACAAATGCTATGCCACTGCTTCTTTCCTTGCAGGTTGCTCCATCCACTCCCCACACATCTCAGCACCCCAGCGAGCAGTGATGTCTCCAGGTAAGCATGATGGACTAGACATCTGAAGGTTCGATATCTAGTCCAAGCTCCCTATTTTTATTCATGTTGTCACCCTGGCCCTAGTACATCCCTCTCCTCTCTCTCCATTCTTTCTCGATAGCTGTATCACAAGTATTTGTTAAGTTAATAGTCATCATCGATTATGTAGATATTGTTCACTGTTGAGTTGAGTAGTGTACTAGAGATGTCCAAATGCTCCCATTCTCCTTATGTTTCCCTGAAGTCAATAATCCATTCATTCCCATTTGCTTTGGTTTTCTTTGTACCTATGATTAAGTTTTTCAACATGTTCCTATAGCCTCTCAATATAATTTTCCACAAACTCAAACATATCGGATAATCCATGGGTAGCAGTTTCTTCCCATTCTTGGGGGCATCC
This sequence comes from Choloepus didactylus, assembly GCF_015220235.1. Taxonomy (NCBI): domain Eukaryota; kingdom Metazoa; phylum Chordata; class Mammalia; order Pilosa; family Megalonychidae; genus Choloepus; species Choloepus didactylus. Next base: position 23,658,556 of record NC_051333.1, on the reverse strand, counting down.
CCTCTTCAGTCCACTAATGTTCTATTCTGGTCCTTTGCATACACAAATACTCAGTTATAATCCGCGACTTTCTTTGAGCACCAACCTGGGAATTTCTTTCATCTCTTTCCACCACTGATCCCCTGCTTCCTGGAGCCTATATCTTTCTCTCTCTTCCATTCTTCCTCCCTCCCTTCTTTCCTCCCTCCTTCCTTCCTTCCTCCCTTCCTTCCTTCCATTTATTTCTCTCTCTCTTTCTCTCTTTGTGTTACCCCCCACAACCCTTTCCTTCCTGCCTCCCTTTCTTCCTTCGTTTCTCCTTTTGCTGCATAGCCCCAAGTAGCTTTCTAACAATATAGTGGTATCTGGGTCCAGCTAGCAGAACAGAGAAGTTTCTGCCACTTTCTCTTCTGGAAAATCATCTGTCAAACAATAAAACAAGAAATAAAGCAAGAAGAATGCCAAACAGAAACACAAACTCCATTTTTTACTAAATGAGCAGACAACCATAACCCAATGTTGCAAAGGATGGAGGTTGGGTGGAAGTAGCTGCTATGTGTTTTCAGCAGGGTAGAAGCTAATCTGCCAAGTGGAATCCCAAAGGTGCTCAGGAATCCAAGACACAGCACACAGGGCAGGGGGTGGGGGGGAGAGTCATGGCACTGGGTGGAAGATTCCATCAGAAGCAGTTCAGCCCCCGGTCCCCAACCACTCCCATGAGCCTGGGGCTCCCTCCCCACAGTTTTGGAGTTGGGAAGATGCCCAGCTCAGAGTTGGGTGAGATGCATGCCCAAACCAAGGGGATATGGGGAAAATCTGCAGTTCAGCACAGGACCCCAACTCCTTCTCCTGTCTGGCTCATGGGCAGAGACAGGTGCTGTTTGGAGACCACCTTTCCCTAATGCTATACACGTTCTATGAATTCTGACACATATATGGATACATGTAACCACCATCACAATCAAGATACAGAACATTTCCATCAGCCCCAAACCTCCCTCATGCTCTCCCTTTATAGTCACACCTTTCCTCCATACCTAACTTTTGATAACTACTGATCTGTTCTCCATCACAATAGTGTTGTCTCTTCAAGAATGTCACGTAAATGAAATCATGTATTTTGTAACTTTCTGCGACTGGTGTCCTTGACTCAGCATAATGCCTTAGAGTTTCGCCCAAACTGTTGTGTGTATCAATAACTTGTTTTGGTTTTATTGCTAAGGAGTATTCCATTATATGGATGTACCACAGTTTGTTTATACATTCGCCCATCAATGGGCATTTGTGTTGTTTCCACTTTTTGGTGATTATGAATAGTGCAGCTATAAACATTTGTGTGCAAGTTTTTGCATGAACCTAAGTGTTCATTTCTCTAGGATAACTATCCAGGAGTAGGATTGCTATGTCATATGGTACATAGATATGTAACTTTGTAAGAAACTGCCAAAACATTTTCCAGAGTGACTAGACCATTTTTCATTCCCACTAGTAATGTATGAGTGTTCCTGTTGCTAGACATCCTTGTCAACACTTGGCATTGTCAGTATTTTAATTTTAGCCATTTTAATAGGTGTATAGTTGTTTCTCAAAAATTTGCATTTCCTTAGTGGGTAATTATGTTGAACATTTTCCATGTGCTTATTTGCCATCTGTCCTAGTTTGCTAATGCTGCAGAATGCAAAACACCAGAGATGGACCGGCTTTTATAAAAAGGGGGTTTATTTGGCTATACAGTTACAGTCTTAAGGCCATAAAGTGTCCGAGGTAACACATCAGTAACCAGGTACCTTCACTGGAGGATGGCCAATGGCGTCCGGAAAACCTCTGTTAGCTGGGAAGGCACGTGGCTGGTGTCTGCTCCAAAGTTCTGGTTTCAAAATGGCTTTCTCCCAGGACGTTCCTCTCTAGCAAGCTTGCTCTTCTTCAAAACGTCACTCACAGCTGCACTCCGTTCCGTCTCTTTGAGTCAGCATGTTTTATATGGCTCCACTGATCAAGGCCCACCCCAAATGGGTGGGGCCACACCTCCATGGGAGTATCCCACCAGAGTCACCTCCCACAGCTGGGTGGGGCACATCTCCATGCAAACCACCTAATCCAAACATTCCAACTTAATCCCCACTGTTCTGTCTGCCCCACAAGATTGCATCAAAGAATATGGCTTTTTCTGGGGGACATAATACATTTAAACTGGCACACCATCCTTATAACCTCTTTGCAAAGTGTCTAAGTCTCTCGCCTATTTTTAAATTGGGTTGTTTGTTTTCTTATTGTTGAGATTTGAGAGTTATTTATATATTATGGATGCATGTCCTTTGTTAAATAGGTGTTTTGCAAATATTTTCTCCAAAAATAGCTTATCTTTCCATTTCTTTAACAGTCCTTTATAGAGCAAAGTTTTCATTGTAATGATGGAAACCATCTTTAAACTTATTTTTAATATGCATTGTTGGGGATCTGTGGAGTAAAGTTCCCTATTATGTATTGGGCTTTCAAAGACTATTTGGACCTGGTACTTAGTGAATCATCTGGTAAGGTCACTGCCCTTCTCCCGGGTAAGGGGTGGTGATGTCCATTTTAGACTCAGAGCCTGAGAAGGCCTTGGCATTCCCCCAGTTTTTATATTCCTCAATTCTTCTCAATTCCAAACTTATTCATTCAAATTAAGCCCTGAGCATTCCTGACTTGCCCACTCTTGCATAAGCTGTTCCCTGTACCTAAGCATCGGCCTTCCTCCTCCTCACCTAGATAAATCTTGTTCACCCTTCAAACCCCAGCTCACATAATCCATCAAGCCCAAAGGCTACCATGACCCAAAGTTTCTCTTTGTCTATTGTATTCTTTTATGATGTCACTTTTCCTGCCCACCTGGTAGGGGATTTGAGGATTAAATAACATGAAGCACACAGAAGTGCCAGGCACAGATCCTATTAGAAAATGTGTTTTCTGTGCAACTTGCTGCAAAAACAGACAAGTCCCCCAAACTCTGAGAGCCTGTCTCTTTAAGGTTCCTTCCAATCCTGCTTTAGAATCCAGGACCTAGCAAAGGGCTCTGCAAGACGCCTTAACGAGCGCGCACTGGTTAATGTGTGGCCACCCTCAGGCAACGCATTGGCACTTTAACAGAAACCTTCTGGAGGCAGCATCTTCAGCCAAAGGAGAGCAACTAAGGGTGGAATTTCAGACATCTCGGACGCCAGTAGGAGGAGAGGTTTCTGCCTAGGGGGTCTGTTGCTATCTAATGTCCCACCATAAAATGATAGGACATCCCGGACCATTAGTCCACCAGAATGTCCTAGACTTCTTTTCTAGAATGAGGACAGAGAGAGAGCAGACCTAGTTCTGGAGCCCTGTTTCCCATCCCCTGTCCCCAAATGTGGATTCCTCACAGGCGACAGCTGTCTCTGCGGTTTCTTCTAGGCAAGTGATTCATGTCTTTTGCTCAGAAATGATAAGCAGAACAAATGTTTACTTAGACATATAACAGAGGGACAACTGGAAAATGGGACATTGGCAACTGGAAATATTTTGCTGCTATTTGATCCGTGACAATTAGTCTGAATTCGTCATCTGGCGCCCACTGGCCCGGCCGTCTTTGGGCTGGAGCCTCAGTGATGGATACAGCAGCTTGCCTTCCTGGAAGAGGAGTGTCGGTGGCAAAAGGGCACATGAAGAGGAAGACCTAAGGGTTTGTTCAGAGCATCTCAGAGCGACTTGGACCTCCCCTTCCATGACTTTCCCTGGCCATCTGCCTTATTTGATACCTGATCAAGTCCCCTCACCTGGAGGAGCTGTAGTGTACAAGACAATAGAGAAAAGACAATTCTACACACAGGTGGCTGGAACAGCTGAGACTCTTTGGAAACTCTTACGCATTCACAAATTAAAGTGAACGTTTGCTAGCTTGGTGTTTGCATGTGCACATGGGCAAAAAGCTTTTAAAGACCCTTAAAACCTCACAGTAATGACTTTCCATCTTTGGGATACTGCATACCTATTGACTCCTCCCAGAGAGATGCAAGTAACTTGACTATGGACCCTACATCTGGAGCCACTGGGTAGGATTTCCAGTCTAATTATGTTTACAGAATTTAAGATCTTGCATCCTGGTTTATGCATACACAGCGTGTACTAATACAGTCATCCTTAATGCATTATTTAGTAGAAAGATCATAAATATTTCTATAAGAAGGGAGAAAAGGCAGATATATAATTTGATTTTTTTTTTAACCAAAAAGAGAGAAAGGCTACATTTTGTGAAAAACTTCTCACCAGCCCATCCTTTGCAAAAAGCTGGGAGGAAAAAGCAAAGGGTAGATCTCCTGACATGATTCCATTCTCGCCTCAGCGGCATCTCCAGTGTTGGGAACAATGATTTTGTGAGTATAACTAGACTCTCCGGGATGGTATGTGCCACCAGGGCAGCCAACCATGGGCCAAACTGGGAGGGGCTGTTTTAACAACAAACATGAGTCAAGTCTGATTTATCCTGAAAGATGGAAAAAATCAACTCACTCATCAAGGAGAACTTTTCTAAACCCATCACTGCAAGAGTGTAAATGGAGGGACTGGCTCCCTCTCCTTGTGCCCCTGCCCTTCTGGTGGCAGCCTCTGTGTTCTGGGCAGGAGCAGAGGCCTGGAGCAAGTGACGGGGGCCTACATGTGCCTGTTCCTCATTAGAGTGACGGCTGCTGGTTTCTCTGGCCTCTTTTGCTTCCTTCTTCTGCTAACTGCACCTCTTCCATATTCTCAGTCCGTAATTTTGGGTGAGAAGAGAACCCCTGGCTTCCCCATCCCCCACCTCCACTGTTCCCACTTTGAGGGAGAACTTGGGGTCCACCTTGACTCAGTAGCACCTTCCGGCCCCGAGATGGGCTCCAGGTTGGTCCCAGGGCCCCTGAGGATAAGGGCAGGACTTGCACCTGAATCTCCAGGATGAGGACAGCTGATGGGATGGTGTGAGCCAGGGGCTGCCAGCGGGCTTTCGTTTGCCCCTGTGTCTGGTCATGCTCTGAACGAGTTTTGCTGATGTAGTTGGATCCATTTGTGCCTAAAGCTAGACCTACCTTTAGACCTCTCAGTTAACCCCAGTACCTACTCCAGTTAGATGCTTTTGTCTGAGTGTTGGCTTACCTGTTTGTGTTTGCCACCTGCCTTGACAGAGCAGGAAGACACACACGGAGATGATAGTGCGATTTGGGTTCAACTTCTGATGCTGAGACTCCCTGAGGGGACTCAGCGGCTCTCGGGGTGGAACCCCTCCAGAGCCTCCTGGATGTGTCCAGTCCTGCTTCCAGGGATGGGAAGGGACTGTGTGGCTACCAGATGATGGCCACAGTGGTCAGCTCCCATGCCCTCCATTTGCCTCCTTGAACTGGCGGCCGTGGATCAGCAGCCACACTTGGAGCCTTCCTCTGCTTGCCGAGAGGCAGCCTGGAGGACAACGGCCCCTCCTGTGAAATGCCCCCAGGCTCTCCCGCTGCACCCACCCTGCGGCCTTGGGACCTCCTGCCAGCAAGGCTACAGTGCTCCCATGCTGGGTGCTCTTAAGCCCGTGCGGTCGGAACTGACCCAGTGCAACAGCCTGCTCGGAGGCTGCAGCGTGGGCTCACACGGTGGGGTCACTGAGGAACATGGAGGTGGCTGGGAATGACTTCCCAGTGCCCGCTGGGAATGCCCAGCACCATCCCTCCCTGGGTCTGAAGTCCCTGCATAACGCTGGTCTCGAAGATTCTCTGCACCAGCTCTTCCTCTCTCTTTGCATTGACATTTGTTCTCCCTCTCTCTGGGAAACACTCTGCCTTTTCCCTGGGTTAAATCCTTCCCATCCTTTCAGATGTCAGCTTGAAAGGAGCCTCCTTGAGGAAGCCTCCCTGTCCTCAGCCAGGCCAGGCCACCTGCCTGTGAGTCTCATTATTCACTTATTTAGTGTTTGCGTGCTTGGTGTTGCCACTGCATAGCACGTCATGTTTTTCCCGACTGGGTGGCACTGATGGCCCCCAGCTGGCATTTACGGATGCTCGTGGTTGTCTGACCACCTCCCCCATCCACTCCACTTGCCGCATCTCAGGCTTGGATTTTCTTCTCAGCACCAAGTTCTGAGCACCTATATGGACATGGTGAGTTCACGGTGAATAAATGAGGATATCTGCCTGATAGTTCTTGTTTGCAGTCTTCTCTCCCTTCATTTCTACCAAGTCATGCCCCTCCTGCCCTCAGCTGCATGGCCACAATTCACATCCTCCTAGCAGCCATTCCCGAATGACCTCTAAAGAAAAAATAATAATAAATAAGGATAAGAAAAAAATTTCAGGAGTGACACAGAATAAGTCCACCAATGACACAAGCTGAGGGCTGGTTTGGGGTAGGGAAATATTGGGGATAGATCTCAGAATTGCTAAGCTCTGTCCCTTTGGTGTCAGGCACAGGGAGGGGGGCAGCCTCGGAACCTCTTGCTTTTGGGCCCAAGAATCTGGCTGCAATGGGAGCATTTGGTGCTGGGGCTGGGGCTGGCTCTGCAGAGGCCGGGGCTTTGTGGCCGGCCCATCACCCTGAGGCCTCAGTGGGCCTGGCCGAAGAAAAGAGTCTGATAAGTTTTATTCATACTGTGGAGAGGTGGTATAGATTTTATTAGGAGGCCTGAATGTAAAATGGACAGATAACATTGTCAGAGACACCCCGGAGACCTGCAAGGTTCCAAGTGCCTGCGCCATAAATCTGTATTGAACGTCGAGCTGGGTCTAACAATGTAGCTGGTGTGTACAGCCGAGTGTGTGTGTGTGTGTGTGACACAGAGAGAGAGAGAGAACGAGAGAGAGAGAGACAGAGAGAGAGAGAGGAAGGACAACATCTCACAGGCCCCTGATGGGGCCGTGACTGTATCTCCAGGCAGGAGCATAACTACACAAGGCTGAGTCTTGAGCTAATGGCAGGAGCATCTGGAGGCTGAGCCAGAAAATACCTCGCAGCTTTCCACCCACCACTCCAGCTCTCTTGGTTGTCTCTTCAGAAAAGGAAGCAGAGACTTGCCTCCTCCTCATGGTGGCTCTTTTATTCCAAAATGATTCATCCTGTTCTAGGTCAGAAAATGAGCTGTTCCTGGGGGTCCTTCTACTGCCCCAGGTTGGGGAGCCTTTTGTTGGTCACTACACAACTGTCTGGATTTTTAAAGCAATATTTGTTTACTTTTTTTCTAAGTGTAGAAAGTAATACATATTCATAGTAGAAAACCTGGGAAATAAAAAAAAATTCTTAAAAAATAGTATTATCTGTAATCTCTCTGTTCAGAGAAAGTACATTTGTATGTTTGCATCCAATTTTTTAAATAAATATTTTTTTCCAAAACTGTGACCTTACTCTTTATTCATTTCCATTTATTGCTTAGCAATATATCAAGGGGTATTTTTGTATCATTGCTACTCTCTGAAAGCATCATACTTTTTACCAATTGCATAATATTTTACCATTTGGATATACTACTATTTATTGAACCAGTCCACTGTCAGTTGGGCATTTTGGTTGTTTTAATTACCATGCAGCAGGAAGTAGATACAAGAGAGTATTCTTGCATGTAGATTTTTGTGAACGTCTCTGATTGTATTCTTAGGAAAGCCTCAAGACCCTTGGTGGACCACTGGATAACAGTGCCTCCCCTTCTCAGGCTGTTCAGTGGGTCCAAGACTAACCTGCAGCTGATGGAGGTTGTCTTCTGCTGCCTTCTGGAGAATTGTGGTAGATTGCATTATGAACCTCTTGAAGATGTTATTTTTTAGTTAAGCTGTGGCCACCTGAAGCAGGTTGGGCTTTCATCCAGACTACTGGAGGTCTTATACAGAGAAGAAACCAGAAGCCAGGGTCAGAGAAGGACACAGGGAGAAGCCAGCAGTCAGCACAAACCCAGGGGGGAAAGAAGAGGACATTGACATGTACCAGGCAAACCAAGAAACTCCAAGAATTGCCAGCAAGCCTGCACCAGAGCATCATGGTGTTTGGAAAGAAAGCAAGCTTTGTCAACATCTCAAAACTGTTGAGACAGTAAATTCCCATCATGTGGTATTTACCATAACAGCCTGGCAAACTAAAAGAAGAATGAAGCTAATGGGAAAGCAGAGAGGAGGGATGGGAAGACACCTTCTGGATGATTTTCGAATACCTGTATTCAGCTCTTCCTGGAGTTGTCAGTCCCTTTGTCTACCAATGCACTTTATTTAATCCAATTCAAATTGAGCGCCTTTCACTGACCACTCCCCCTCATGGCAAAAACAGGGGGTGAAAGGACACTCTCTGAGCTGGAAGGGGGTGCAACCTGTGCCTACTGCCGGAACCTCTTTTACGTTGAGGGCCATCGAGTCTCTGATTGGAATCTTCCTGGGGTGCTTTGAGGCTCACTACCTTTGAAGGCAGCCAGTTTCTTTCCTGAAAGCTCTGTGTTAGAAGGTTCTTTCTCATATTAGCTGTAATGTATTTTCCTGTGCCTTTTATCCACTGATGAAGGTTAGAGAATGCAAGCATTCTTACTGAGGGCAGCCAGTGCTAGTAATTGCCTCCCCTGCCAATGATAGCTGGAGTTAACCCATGATTCCAGTGTTCAGGTGCTGGCACTTCCATCTACTGCCGGAACGTGCAGAGAGAGCACCAAGTTAATGCTTGAAGCTGCTCCAATTTCCAGCCCTCTCGTTCCCAGTCTCCCCTCATTCAGAGTGGGCTATGAAAGTGGGCTGGTTCAGCCCAAAGCTGCCTTACCCACAGTTTAGCAAATGTCTGTGGAACCTTTAAATCGGTTTCTATCATCATAAAATTTTTTTTTTAACTTATAACCCTAGAAAAAGATAGGCATGGGAGTCTTTATAAAGCACAGAAATCCAGAGGAACATAATTTGGAAGTATTTTGAATCATAACGAGTACTTTTAATGTAAACAGGCAGGAGGAAAAACTTGCTGGAGTTCTGATATAGTACATACACCCAGATATAGATCTTTTGATGGAAATATTAGAGTGTCAGTGGAGTCCAAGACAGATCAGACATCAGTGGCATGAATGAGAGAGGAAGGGTATTTCCTGTGGCTGGAGGGCAGAGGGGGTCAGCAGAAGAAAGGCGTCACTGGGCTCTAGACGGAAAGCAGGGCCAAGTCATAGCTGGTTAACAGCGACCGGTTCTTATAATGACTTGTAGAAAGGTGAACATAAAGAGTTCTTAGGAGTAGGTAAGTACATGTGTTCCAAAAACATCAGGCATTTCATGGGCACTTTCCACGTAACATCTGCACTTATATTTACCTAACGCATTTGTTTGAATTTTCCCATTCTTTGTACTCATGTGCATTTATTTGAAAGGAATTTTTGTATCCTTACCAGAGATGCTAAGCCATGATCATTTGCCTTGAATAGAATGAAAGTAAGACAACATTATTTAATGCTAGCTAGATTTTTTTTTTGTTACCCAGGGTCTGTTCCCTTTTTTGTTGAAAATGATGAACAAAATATGAGAAAGATGTTAATGAAATCTGAATTGAAGATTTTACCTTGATGTAATTCAAGGGACAGAAAGAGAATTCAAGCACAGACAAATTTCTCAGCATCAGCTGTACACGTGCTACCTAAAATCTTTCAATTGCCTCAATTACAAATTAGCCCATGTCAATGGAGTCCAGTTCCCTCATTTAATAGATGGGAAGACTGGGGACCAGAGAGGGAAAGGGGACCTCCTGAGGCTCTAACTAGACTCCTAACTCCAAGTTCTATGCTTTCCCCTTGTTCTCCATCTTTATTTCTGATGTCCACCCCACCAGCTCTTAAATGAAGTTTGCAGTCTCTAATTGTGGGACAGCAGCAGGTCCAGGGTAAATTAGTGCAGTCATTGCATTCTCCTGTAAGAAGAGGCAAGTCAAGGGTAGTTTGCATGGAACACACAGGCTGGAAACCTTCATAACCAGACAGGTGCATGGGGATGGTGCTGGGCTGCCTGGGGAACCCAGGCCTGATCTCAAAGACAGGTCAGACGGAGTCCCAGAAACACTCAGCTCAGAGGACAGTGTTTTCTGGCTCAGAATTTGGCTTTTAGAGTGGAAGCTATTTCTACAAAATAAATAAATAAATAAATAAATAAATAAATCCATAACTTTCAGAAATAATTGCCAACCCTCAAAAAAGATGTGTTTAGACCCAAACTTCTCTTCCTGTTCACTCAGTGTGTTGATGCATTTTTTTCCCTACACAACCTTTTCCTGCTTTCTCCTGAGCAATCACTTTTGCTACAGAGCATCAACATATGCAAATGGTGCAAATGGACTCCGAGCTATATCTAGCTGGGCTCCTCCCCAAATGGAGCCAGATAATTTTGTGTTGTTTATTGCTCCTGCATTTAAAAAATCACTGCTATGTTTAAGCAGAAAGCAAATGCTCAGCTCCAGTGGCTGCTCCATAGAAAGCTAAAAAGCTTCATTGTTTCCACGCTGGTGTCTCCATCCTTGTCTCCCCTAAGTGGTCCTGGAATCCAGTCCTCTCTCAGAAGTTAACTAAAAATACGGTGCAGCTTCCCTGAGCTACATAACCTGAAGCCTGAGACTCCTGTACTCTGCTTTTCAAGCTAGGATTCCAGAAGCTTCCTGTACACCTTAGGCCATTGGGAAAATGGTAGGCAAGATACTCACTAGGCAAATATCCATTTGCCACCTGAATATCCACATACCAGACAGTCAGTGGATCTTTCCTGAGCACTTTCTACATACTAAGCCTTGTGCATGTCTCTGCTTAAAGGGAAGTACATCGCCACCTTAAGGAGCCTTTAAAGCTGGTGGAGAAGACAAGACACAAACTTGAAGAGGTAAATAAAATGCTGGATAAATAATCGTAGAGGATGATGCTGAAAGACATGTCACGTGGCTCCTCCTGTTCTGTCCATTGAACAGGTTTGCTGTTACTAGTGACTTACATGTGCTGATGTCTTAGTTTGCCGGGGCTGCTCTGACAAATGCCATACAAGAGGGTGGCTTAAACAGTAAGGATTATTAGCTCACAGTTTTGGAGGCTGGAAGTTCAAAATCAAGGTCTCAACAAGCCGTGATTTCTCCAAGAGTCTGTAGCATCTGGTGCTGGCTTACTGCAGTCCTTGGGGTTCCTTGGCTTGTATCTCTGCCTCCATCACATGGCTTTTCCCTGTGGCTTCTATTTCTCCTGCTCAATCATCTGAGTCTCTGTCCGGATTTCCTCTCTTTATAAGGACTTCAGCTATATGGGTTAAGGCCCACCCTGATTCAATTTGGCCTCATCTAAAGAGGATCTTTGAAAATCTTAGTTATAAATGAGTCCACACCTTAACTAATAATATCTTCAAAGGCCCTATTTACATATGGGTTCACACACACAGGAATGCAGATTAAGACTTGAACAAGCCCTTTGTGGGGAACATGATTCAATCCCCAATAGCTGATAAAGTAAAAAAAAAAAAAAAAAAAAAAAAAAATTCTATATATCCAGTCTTTTGGCCATGAACTAGGCTGAGTTTTTAGGGGTACAGGCATGCACAACACATGTCTGTGGCCCTCCAGGGGCTTGCATTTTACTGGGGAAAGACTCTTGGAAGCTAGCCAAGGAACAAGACAAGTTTGAGTCCGACCCTACTCCCTGGAGCTTGGGAATGCTGAGCCCCAGGCCTGTGACCCTGGGAGCTGGTGCCCTTAGCAGAGTTTCCATTGTAACCTCTCATGAGAAAGATCTTTCTTAGGTGGTATCCTAGCTCCCCATGACTGCTATAACAAATCAGGACAAACTTAGTGGCTTCAAACGAGAGATATTTGTTCTGTCACAGTTCTGGAGGCCAGGAGTACAAAATCAGTACCACTGGGTTGAAATGAATGTGTCTGCAGGCCACGCTCCCTTGGAGGCTCCAGGGGAGAATGGGTTCCTCACTTTTTCCAGCTTCTGGTGGCTGCAAGCATTCCCTGGCTTGTGGATGCATCATTCCAGTCTCCAAGGCCAGCATCTCCCAATGTCTTTCTGCTCATCTTTATATTACCTTTTCCTCTGAGTATGTCAAATCTCCCTCTACTTCACTTGTGATCACATTTAGGGAGCACCACGATGATCTTTCCAACTCAAGATGCTTGACTTAATCACATTTGCAAAGACACTTTTTCTTTTTAAAGTACCATTTACAGATTCCAAGGATTAGGACCCACAATCTCGGGGGACTGCATTATTCTGCCTACCACAGGTGGCTTCCTTGGCCATCAGGCAGAGACTGGACATTTAGATTTTACCTTAATTATTTTGCTCCATAGACATGCAGTCTCTGTTCTCCTTTCTGCCACTTTTTGGCTCAATTTCCCCGGGACGTGTGTCTTCCTTGGTAAGGAGGAGCCCGGGGTTACAGATCAGGCCACAGCAATGTGACCTCACTGGGAGAAGGGGGCAGTCCAGCCCACCTCCTCCTGTTGGCTGAGGTTTCTGTGAAGGAATCATGACCCAAAACTTCCTCGGTGTGAATGCCTGACCACTCACTGAGTGCCTGCATTCTGTGAACAGCAAGGAGGTCACAAGTCAAATGCATGCCCAGGGTCAGTGAGGAAACACAAAGGAGATTAAGAGGACAAAGTGAGGGCAGGGCAGGACATCTTCCCCCTGGGGATTAGCCCAGCACGACTGCAGCGAGGTGGATGGGCTGCCCGAACCTCTGCCTCCACCAGTGCCTGATTTTCTCCATATGAGACAGGACAAGGGCAGCATTTTTCCCTCATGTGTCCCAGGGGCTGCCCTCCACGTCCACCAATAGAAACTCTGCCTTCAAAACAAGCAAACCCAAAGACCCTGTGTTGTGACCCCAATTCTCCCCAAAGCATTGCATCATTATAACCATTTCCCCTTCTCCAAGCTTCTCATTCCCAAAGGATATTCATGACCGGCAAAGGCTGACAGGACGGAGGCCTTGTGATGTCCACTTTACAGATGAAGCGGGCAAGGCCCCGAGAGAGGAAATGGGCTGACTAATGCCATGGGGTGGGCAGGGATGGAGAAAGACCCAGGCTGTGGAAACTCTCCCGGGATTCTCCACCAAATTGTATTGCCTTTCACATACGAGCTCCTAGTCTAGGGAAAACTTTTTAGGCAGAGCCTGGTTTTGTAGAGAAAGAGGAGGAAAAAGACAGCCATTGGGTGTTTCTGGACACAGAAGGTCTTGGCTTCTTCTCTTACCCCCTCTGAAGCCCGGGAGGGCTTGAGGATCCAGACACTTGGATGGTTCACACATTCCAGAAATCTTAGGATGCATGTTGCCTGAAGAGGTTCTTTAGTAGAGCCCCCTGAAGCATGGATCCTTGGGGAAAGGTTCCTATAGATGCATAGGATGAAGTTTCAGTCCCAGCCCCTCCCTGTCATATCTTGACCATAGAGCTCTCTTTATTCCCATAAAAATCATCAAGTCACTGTGGAGATGCAAGGACCATAGGGTGCTGCCTGGGCAGGGGCTCACCCAGGCTTGGACCCCCTGGAGACACCCATCAGCTTATAGACCCTGGGAAGTGATAGGATGACAGGTGTTGGTTGAGGTCCTTTTCCGGGAGAGGAGGGGCTCTGCTCTGGCTTTCCCCCATGTACAGTGCCAGAAAACTAATCCCAATGCCAAGACTGATACCTCTGGCCATGTTCTACCAAGTGACCTTCTCACCGTGGTCTTTGTGGAATGGAACTACAGTGGACATCTGATCCAAGCTGTGCCTGCCACACTGTCCTTGCAAGGGATTTGGAGTTGAGGCAAAGAGGTCCTGGAGCCAGCCTCCTCCCTTTTGCTTCTGAGAGGGAGACAGAGGGAAGCAGAGACCTGGTGGTGTTTCCAGTTCCTGATTCCACATCCTACAAGGCAGGGCTATCCTTCCTGCCTTGGATTTCTCCAAAGGTCTCTGCTTCTTAATAACAGAATTCACTTCATTGCTTAAGGCGGAACGAGTGGATGCATGCTACTTGTAGCTCTTTGGGCTTTGGCCAAGGCAGCAGCTGCAAGAGTCTTTGTGAGCAACACAGCCACATGTGTGGGCTTGGTGGGGACCTGAGGACCTGGATGAAGCGATGGCTGCTCCTCCAACTCCCTGGGACCCATCTGGGGCTGAGGCTGGGGCTGGACCCTGGTGACCCTGAAGTCAACACCCCCACCCCTCCACCGCCCTTCCACCAAGAGACAATGGTCTCCGGTCTCCGTAGGTTTCCTGGATGGCATGGGCTTTGAAGGAAGGGCAGGGTTCCCTGCAGGCAGAGGGGAGAACCACGGAATGTGTGGCTATTGCAAAGAGAGCCAGGAAGCGATGAGGCATGACTTGCCAGCTCTCAGTTGGTGTCCTCCTCACCTTGACACATACACATCTCACGAAACCCCCTTAGGGATAACATCATCCCTATGTTAAAGGTGAGGAACTTGGGGATTAAAAAGACCAGCTGACTTCTCCCTGTCACACACTAGTCGGTGCCCAGGTGAGGAGCCTGCCTGACTTCCGTGACCCAGAAAGATGAGAGGAGGAGACAGTGGGGGCAAGAGGAGAAAGAGGCCCCCTGCACGCCCTGTGATTATATTTATCCCAGACCTTTGGCTCTTGGAGAAATGGCAGCTGAGGGGCTCTTGGGATTCCCCCACCCCTACCTACACGCACACATCTTTGTCCCTTTGTTCCCACAACTGTTTCTACCCGGACCATGGTTTGCCCTTTTATGAGCCTTAAAAATTCTACCAGTCATGTGGCAACCTCATCGACAGGTGCCAGAATCCTGAGCACTCCGGGGAGCCCTTTTAAGGTCAAGTGCTTCTTAGTCCGGGATGAGAGTTTTCTCCAGGGACGTGCCCGGTGAAGGGTGAAGAGCCAGGTACAGACGGAGCAGAATCCCTTCCTCTCAGCTGGGTGCTGGGGAGAGGAGAAGCTGTGTCTCCCATGACGGGCTGCAGGGAAAGGCTCTGCCAGCAGAGGCCGGTACCCGAGTCCCAGCCACACTTGTCAGGTTAAAGCCTGGGAAAGGGAAGGGGCCACCAAAAACCCCACCCCATCCCACCCCACTCCTATCACCCCACCCCAGAACTGAATGGCTCATCACATTGTCCCCGCTCTGCTTTGACACCAGCACCCCAACCCCTGAGCAGAATCCCAATGGGAACTTTATCTGGGATCCCTTCCCCGTCTCCCCCACCACGTGCCCTCACAAAGCCTTTTGTGTATTAAGCACAGATCCTAAGGCCTTCCAAATTTACTGCCCCACACTCTGCCTTCCTTCACACTCTCACCTGGCCTCACCACTTATTTGCAATCCTTCCCCTCCCTGTGAGAACCAGGAAAATGTACTCTTTCCCCCCAAATCGAGTAAATCATTAAATGACATAGAAAGTTTAGTTCAACACTAGGGAAAATTGAATTTATCTTGGAAATGTTTTATTCTTCCAAAAGTTCACTTTGGCAAAGTCTAATGTCTAAGAAAAGCATGAAATACTGTGGCTCCAGAGGAAGTAAGTTCTTTCACTAAGCGTTAAGCCGCAGGGTCCAAATCCTGCCTCGCTCCGGTCAACCACTCTCTTTAACTCAAACGCCCATCAATGTCCCTGCTAAATGGGAGGCTCACACACATCTCCTCTTATCATAATGTCACAAAACCCATAGAATTACAAATCAGGTTTAAGGCAGAAAACATGACAGCCAAATATAAGTACACAAAAAGTACATTAAGTATCCGTCTTCATTTATCCTCCCCATTCCAACCTACCTCTCAGCTCAGACCACTCCGTGCAGCTCTCAGCTGGAGGTAGTCTAAGATCCATTTTCCAGTGGACTGAAATATAAATGACAGTTCACACTGCACATGAACATAGACAACTGTATAAAATATTTAAATAAAGACAGGAAAGAACAGAGGATTGCCGCAAAGCCTTTGGCAGACCCAGCCTTGGGGAATTTAGCAGCTTGAGATTCATTACAAATTTCATCTTTAATGTTATTTTTAGTTCAATATTTTGTAGCACTCAGAAGTAAATCTTGGTGCACTGTCTTCTCTCCCCTGCCTTCCTCTCCTCCAGTGTCTGATCCTCCAGTTTTACTGAAACCTAACACGTTTTCAATAAAATTGATTTGTGACGTCGTAATGCTGTTTGTTACCGTCTCCTGTTCCTTGATGTAATGGGGAGAGAACTATTGCATGATTTGGCAAAGTGAGGCGGATTGCTCTTGATTGTGGAATAAATTGGCATGAACCTGGAAACCACCCTGCTGCAAAATGAAAACTCTCCATTTATTCTGCCCTCTTGTGCCTGCCCACTTTGAGGTTCCTGGCACTAAAATCCTGAGTGCTAAGGGCTCACTGGTCCTTCCTAAAGGAAGCATCTTCCCAAATACAGATGCAAAGGAGAGAAAGAAACCTCAGTTTTAAAGAATTTCTGCTCAGCTGCTTTCTCAACTTGACTTTCCACCTGGAAAGCTCTAGCCAGTCTGTTGCCACCAGATGAAATTCTAAAACAGGCCTCTGTCCCAGAGCCAGGGGTAGGAGAGTGTCCATTCTAGGGTCACTCTGCAGGCTCTTCAGCCTTCAAGGGAAATTGCAGGGAGGAGTAACTGACACCCCCAGAGACAAAGCCTCATCCAGAAGGCAGCTCGCAAGACCGAGGAAGTCAGCAAACATTGCCTTGCTGCTCAACCAGCTGCTTGGATGTATGAAACCGAAACCCCTGAGAAAATGGCCAAACCCGGAAAACCGCTGGTGATTTTTGATGGAACTTGAGTGGGTGGTTCTCATTTGCCATATTAGGGCAGGACTTGATTTCTTACTCAGGGAAGCGAGGAAGTGGTGAGTAAGGCTCAGATTTGAGGCTCAGAGCAGCTTGAAAGAAACGGATTTCAACTGAAGCATTAGGTGGCCCGTGTTATTTGCCTGATGGAGATTTCATGGGCAAGCTGCACTCTCCATGACTTGTTTTTTCCATGTAAAGATAGTTCTGATGCTCCTACTTTGATAAGGCTTTCTGAATGGAGGAAAATCACTCTTACAGGAATAAGACGATGTTTACACGTGCAAAAGCAAGTGGAGAGAACTGGAGTGGCTGTCTGGGTAACTTATAACTAAATAAATCCCAGTGATTCTTAAAGCAAAAATACTCAGATGTTTTAATACTGGAAAAAGTGTACCTAGATTTTTGAGGCAGAAGTAGGTAGATACTATTTTTTTGTTGTTCTGATTTACCCAGATAACTTTACTTTACAGGATACTGTGAGATGGAGCCTGGGGTTACCCAGAGGAAAAGCAGAAGGACTCAGGCAGTTGCGAACACAAGTGCCCTCACCAGCCAGCAGGTGTAGAGTTTGGGAAACTGAGATCCTGGCCAGGACAGAGCTGGGCTCATAAAGTCCTGGACCAGCTCCTCATGATTCTGGATTTTATGGCTTGACTCACTGACCACTGAAACCACTGGATTAAGACCATTCCAAATCATCATTTTCCCTATGTTTATACCCAACAGGGTAAATTTCTAAAAACCTGAACTGCTAGGACCGTAACTGAAGAACCTCCCCCAAGGGAGCCAGTGTCCGAGTCCCACACAGCTGAGGTCTAGCTTGATCCCTTATTCAGTGTCTCTCATTCACTTGCGTTTTGATATTTTCTTGTTTTGGAGGGAAAGTGGTGGAGACAGTGGGTTCATCAGTGCGGCAGAGGTAAAGATCATCTTTCATTTTAGAAAGATCTAGAAGACCAAGAGTCCCTTTGGAGAATTTGAACAGGGAGGCATATCCTCCTTCCTCGCCACTGGATTTCCTGCAGCCCTTCTTTATGGTGGTGATCAGAGAGGCAAAGTGACGTTCTGATGAAAGCACAGACCAGGCCAACCAAAGGAAAATTGTCTTGGGTCAGGTCTTAAGTCAGGTCCCCCTGAAGTAGAATGTGAGATGGAGATTCTTGTGCAAGTGATTTAAGGAGGGAGCCCTTGCAGATGAAACCTGTGAGGAGAGGGGGTGCAGAAGAGGATAGGGGAAGAAGCCACATAAACATATGGGTTCAGCTGGATCCCAGCCTTATCCCCCACCAGGATCTCTGGAGTGGAAATAGCACCAAGAGTTGTCCACTTGGGGCAAGGGGTCTGGGCTTTTGTATCCCTGTATTTGTCCATCATTGGCGAGGACCATGCCCCGGTGGAGGGGGATACCTCCCAGGCGTTTCCAAGACTGGTGTCTTCCAAGGGTTGGAAGCAGTTCTCAGGAGAAGAGTGCACTTGTTAGCACTCAACAGTCACAGAAGCCAGGGGGGTGGGTGCAGCAACCCAGCAAAAGGGATCTAGGTGGGACACCCAGAGCATCTACCACAGACTGGCAAAAGTTTTGGAAAGCAATCTCATTCTTGGAAGCCCTGGACCTATAGATTTTTCCTCCCACTAGATTGAGATCTATGTCCCAGATCATGAAGGCAAGAAAACTCACTGTGCTCCAGGTAGTGTTTGAATGCATCAGAAGAACAATAATGGTTCTGGTAGAATGAGAGCTGGTGCCTCGCAGTGCCCATCTTAAGAGAGAAAAGGGTCAAGCTGAGAGCAACAGAGTACTGTTTCACCTTCATCCTGGGACATGGCACTATCGTACTGGAGTAGCTGATGTTGGACTCAATGGGAAAATACACAAAGAGCGTTTTATGCAATGTCTGACACATAGTAACCACTCAATAAATATTAATTTGTTATTAGTACCATTTTCCCAAATGGTGAGGTAGAACCAATGAGCTGAGTTTCTCTTTAATGAAAACTCTGGATAGTCATTGTGAGGTAGAGGAACTTTGAAATCCCTGTTAACTGGGGTGATTAAACTGCTCTTTGCTATGCTCTGGCAGTGATAGTGAATATGTCTTCTTACATGCCAACTTCAGCAGGTGAGTGTTGGCTGCTCTTGTTGAGAAGGACTCTGAGGCTGCATCTAAGCTTAGGGCGATGGAGTTCACTAATAAGTCATGTCTACCATGCACACCAGAGAAGGGCTGCAGGCAGGTGCAATATTTGGAATCTCTATTCTTTGGCATAACAGAATCCCTGGCTTTTATTCATCATAATGTTTCAAGAAAGCAGATCACCAGTGCTGCTTAGTTTCTCAAGCAGCAGATGTCAGGCTCAGGTCTTTCCTCTTTGCAGAGATGAGATGGGGAAGGAGTTCACAGAATGCATCAGCTCTAAACACATTTCCTCAGCAATGCCTGGATTCTCCTAAGAAGAAAAAGGAGGAGAAACAGGAGGAGTCGATGGAGGATGAGAAAAACCTTCCATGACTTGAAACATAATAACAAAATAAAAGGATCCATATCCAGAATATGTATGTGTATCCACATGTATAATGCATAAATGACTACAAATCAATATGAAAGAGACAAAATCTCATTAGAAAGATGGGCAAAGCTTAGGACTTCATAGATGAAATGCCATGTCCAAGAAACCAGTGCTGCTCAACTTCACCAGCTGTCCATGATATGCCAAATAAATCAGCAACCAAACAGCAACCAAAACAGTATTTTTATAGGCGTCAGACCGGCAAAACTTTTGAATCTGACAAAAGAAAAGCAGGAAGGTGTGGAAACTGGGTGAGAGTACACATCTAATGAACACTTAGAAGAGCAAATTGACAACATCTAGAATAATTGAAAATGTGCAGATGGTCTGCCTTCCCAGCATTTCCATGTCTGGGTGTATCCCAGAAATACTCATACACAGGTGCTCAAGGAAACATGTCAAGGGAAGCTTATTCTAGAATGATGCAGTTTATGGTAAAGGCGAACACTAACTGAACTCCCTAAAAACAGGGAAATGGAAAATAATAAACAGGCATAAACACATAGCCCACGTCCAGATAACTGAGAAACATCTCGAGTCATATCTCAGAAGGGAACAAGAATAGTTGTGATGGCAAACTCCAAACCACCTGCCAACACCCTGTAAAATGCTAAGAAAGTGTCTACACTCCCATCAAAAATTATGATTATCTATAATACATGGGGGTGGATTGGAATGGGGACTTCAGTTTTATGTATAATATTTAAAATGTTGACAACAAGAATGCATTTGTTTGGTATTTGAGAATTTAAAAGTTAACTCATAAAGGACCCTGGCTCCTGGGCCTTATGCAGTATTGGAGGGGGCAGTGTGAAGAGAGCAGGACAGACGTGATGGTATCTTTTCATTCACAGCAGCCTTTGATCTCCTTTTCTTTGGGTGTTTACTGTCCACATTAATTACTAAGCTCTTAATGAATTTGCTTACTCAGGAAGGGCAACCCGCCACTTTCCTCTTGGATCCTGCTTGAAGTCATGTTTACAGAGACCAAGCTGTAGGGTGTTCTGCTGCCCATTCCTTAGACAGGGAACAAAATGGCAGTGCCTGCATGGCTCAGTTTCAAGAGGACTCCTGGGGCAGGTTCATGACATCTCCAGCACTTTGAAGGGTGTGCCGGTTTGAATGTATTATGTCCCCCAGAAAAAGCCATGTTCTTTGATGCAATCTTGTGGGGCAGACATAATAGTGGGGATTAAGTTGGAACGTTTGGATTAGGTTGCTTGCATGGAGATGCACCCCACCCAACTGTAGATGATAACTGTTGGGATATTTCCATGGAAGCGTGGCCCCACCCATTCAGGGCGGGCCTTGATCAGTGGAGCCATATAAAACGTGCTGACTCAAAGAGACTGAACAGAGTGCAGCTGTGAGTGACGTTTTGAAGAGGAGCAAGCTTGCTAGAGAGGAACATCCTGGGAGAAAGCCATTTTGAAACGAGAACTTTGGAGCAGACGCCAGCCACGTGCCTTCCCAGCTAACAGAGGTTTTCCGGACGCCATTGGCAATCCTCCAGTGAAGGTACCCGATTACTGGTGTATTACCTTGGACGCTTTATGGCCTTAAGACTGTAACTGTGTAGCCAAATAAACCCCCTTTTTATAAAAGCCAATCCGTCTCTGGTGTTTTGCATTCTGCAGCATTAGCAAACTAGAACAGAGTTTGGTACCAGAGAAGTGGGGCGCTTTTGCTGCTGAGTTTGCAAATACCAAACATGTTGGAATGGCTTTTTAAATGGATAACGGGGAGTTTCTGGAAGAATTGTGAGGCGCTTGATAGAAAAGGCCTAAACTGCTTTAAAGAGACTGTTTATGGAAATATGGACTCTAAAGATACTTCTGATGAGGACTTGAGCTGAAATGATGAATGTGTTGTTGTAAACTGGAAGAAAGGTGATCCTTGTTTTAAAGTGGCAGAGAATTTGGCAAAATTGAGTCCTGGTGTTGGATGGAAGGAAGAATTTGAAAGTGACAGCCTGGAATATTTAGCTGAGGAGATCTCCAGACTACATGTGGAGGATGTACCCTGGCTTCTTCTTGCAGCTTATAGTAAAATGCGAGTGGAGAGAGATAAACTTAGAACTGAACTCTTGGGTTCTAAGAAACCAGAAGCTGATGGCTTGGAAAATTATGAGCTTCCAGGGGGTGGAATCCCAGAAGCTACAGCCCAACATGAGGATGTTACCAAACATGGAACCCAGCCACCATTTCAGTACAAGCCAAGATTGGAGATGAAGTTATCCAGAAAGGATTTGTGGAAGGTCCTATTGTCTGATGGCTTTGACCCTACTGTGCTTCATGTGAAGCCAACAGAATTTTTGTCAGATCTTTATAGACAGATCTGCTGCCAGTCTGAACTGGAGGGGACAGACAAAGAACAAATTGAAGGAAAAATTTCTTCAAAGACAGAACCATGGAGGTTGAGGTCTGGAGTCAAGAGGTCTTGGGCTGGGAGAGCAGAGTGGCCCACACACATGGAAAGGGTGAGTTTGCCCCAGAGGTTGAGGGTGGGCCTTCCACCTCAATGCTCTGGAAGAGTTTTGCCACCCCAGGAAACAAAAAGGGTGGAGCACATTCCCAGAGGAATGGGGAGAGCCTGACCACCACCCCATTTTTCTGAAGGATTTGAGTGTGTGCCCCAGAGATGGAAGGGAATCTGGGTGCTGCCCCAATGACCGAGGTTGGAGGGGTCAAGAATGTAGTCTCCCCAATGTGTGGATATGTTGAAACACTAACCCCAGCATTTGGAGGGGAAAGGGCTGCTGCAAAGGCCCTTAGTCTAGGTTAGACTCCCATTCTCTCAAGCCACAAGGATGCAAAATCATTCTGTTAGTGACTCTCAGACTGAAATCTAACGGAGTTTGTCCTGCAGGTTTTAGGAAATGTTTTTGTCCTGGTAAACCTGTTTTCCTTATGGCAATGGGAATGTTTATCCTATGAATGTCCCTCCTTCGTATATTGGAAGCATATAACTTGTTCTAAGTTCACAGATCCACAGCCAGAGGGGAATTATGCCTTAGGACTGACCACACCTAAATTGATTTTGATGGGATTTTGTACTTAACTATTGTTACTGAAATGATTTAAGTTTCTGTGGTATTGTGCAATGAATGTATCTTGTATTTGGAAAGAATATGTTTTTCTGGGGTCCAGGGGGTAGACTGTGCTGGTTTGAATGTATTATGTCCCCCAGAAATAGCCATGTTCTTTGATGCAATCTTGTGGGGCAGACATAATAGTGGGGATTAAGTTGGAACGTTTGGATTAGGTTGTTTGCATGGAGATGCACCCCACCCAACTGTAGATGATAACTGATGGGATATTTCCATGGAAGTGTGGCCCCACCCATTCAGGGTGGGCCTTGATCAGTGGAGCCATATAAAACGTGCTGACTCAAAGAGACTGAACAGAGTGCAGCTGTGAGTGACGTTTTGAAGAGGAGCAAGCTTGCTAGAGAGGAATGTCCTGGGAGAAAGCCATTTTGAAACCAGAACTTTGGAGCAGACGCCAGCCACATGCCTTCCCAGCTAACAGAGGTTTTCCGGACGCCATTGGCCATCCTCCAGTGAAGGTACCCGATTACTGATGTGTTACCTTGGACACTTTATGGCCTTAAGACTGTAACTGTGTAGCCAAATAAACCCCCTTTTTATAAAAGCCAATCCATCTCTGGTGTTTTGCATTCTGCAGCATTAGCAAACTAGAACAGAGGGAAAGGAGTAGACTGTGAGTGGTGGAAGAAATTTGTTCTGGATCTCTGACTGTCTTGACCATGGTGACTGGATGTTGAATATCTCCATGTCCAGTCCTTCCATGGCACCCAGAGTGGACACTGAGTAGCTGTTCAGAGGGATTCCTTCCCTGGCCGCTGAGTCTTGCCAGACTCTAAGGCCACTCTAGGTAGAGAGACCTCCCAGAAATCCCTCAAAGGCTGCTTCTGTTGTGAGGACTGGCCAGGCCTGTCCATTTCCTCCTTGCCCTCCAGTATGCGTAGAAGATGTTGGCCCCTTCTCTCTGGTCATCACGGGCTCTCCCTCTCCAAGCCTCCTCCTTGTTGGCTGACACCCTCTCCAGCCTCTCCTTTAAGCCCAGCTCTGTGCCCCTCCTGGGGACACTCCACTCTCTCACCCCCATGCTTGCTTGGTTTTATTTTTCACTCGCTAGAAATCTTCTCTATCTCCTTTCTCAAGGCAGAGAGGTCTGGACAGTGTCTCATCCAGGAGGCAGTCCGAGAAGAGTCCAGGCTGGGGAGGGAGCAGCGAGATATACCCTGGTAGTTGCCCTTACACTTTGCTGACCTTCTCTGACCTTCTTGTCCACTGCTCCTGCTCCAATTCTTGCCACCATCCTTCGTGCATGGACCAAGGCCCCGAACAGGCTCTTATGCTTCCAGCAATGTCCCTTTCAACCTGTTCCCTGCCCAGTAGCGGGAAGCACTCCTTCCAGGGAAGAGGCCCCCAAACCAGACTGCCTTAGATCACTGTGTATTATGGAGCATGGGCTGAGAACACAGGCTTCAGAGAGGGGCCAGGCAAACTCTGCAATGTACTCTCTAAGCTTCTGCTGTTCCCTGCTTTGGTAGTTGTTCTGCGGAATCAGTCAACAGGAGAAGCCAGAGATGAGTGAGGTCCTCAAAGGTTGGGAGCCTGAAGGCTGGAGTCAGGGCAGGTGGAGGCTGCTCTCTGGTTCAGGCAGTAGCTTCAGTGCATCAGAGTTGAAAAGTCTTCCTTCAGTTCTAGGCTCAAAGACTTAGAAGCCTGACGCAATTGAGTGGCTGCCCTAAGTAGCTAACCCTAGATAAGCCCAGGTTTTCTCTTCCTCCTGTGTATCTTACCCGTCTCATGGGCTGTCTTAGGTTGGAGGAGAAGGGATTTTAGAGCTGCAGGGTTCTGTGTGCAGGACACTTCTGTGGTCTCTGATCCAGGGCCATTCACCAAATCACCTGATAAGCAAGATTAATAGAGAATCTGCCATGTGTTGGGGATTCTTCTAGACTCTAGGGATGTGGAGAAGGGTACAGCTCCAGCCTTCCATGCATTTCCCATCTAGCAAGAGATAATGGAATTGGAAATAGAAGAGCCCAGTACAAAGTGGCAGGTACTATTCTGGGCAGAAACACTGCGTGCTCTGGGCACACCACAGGCCCTTTAGCCCAGTGGAGAAGTTCCTTCTCTGAGACCACCTCCTGCAGAGTGAGCAGCAGGTACAAAAGCCCAGAAGCATGAGGGAGCATGGTGCCCTCTTCCCCAGAAAGGGCTTCTCAGAGAGGCTGATGGCTCCTAAGGGTCTCTTTAACCAGCCCTTTGAGTTACCAGGGAAGTTCAAGTAAGAGGCCAAGAGCAGGTGTGGTAGGTGCTCTGTAGTATCTCCCCGGCACACACAGCTGTCCGCATGCTGGCCGCTTCTCACTGTAAGCTCCTCCAGCCACAGCAGCTGGCTTGGCCTGCACACAAGGCCTTCCAGATGTTCCAGGGAGTTCTTGCCTCCAGGAGCAGCCCTTGACCACTAATTGACTGGACTTGTTAGATGAACACTCAGTTTCCTCCCCGTTGGGTGTGACAATGCTGTAGCATGTTCTACATAGTCTCCGAGAGGGACCCAGCAGCCCTGAGCTCCAGTTGCCCTCAGAAGGAACCTGCTCACCAATGCACGGGCACTGGCTGCTTTCTCCACCCTGTCTCACTTTTTGGCTCCCCTACTAGTGTTTTCTGGAATTACCTCCTAAATAAACTCAAATAAACTTGGACCTTGTCTAAGGGTCTGCTTCTGGAAGAACTCAAACTGAGACAAGCCATATTGTTTTTAAAACCCTGTTTTTGCCTTAACTCTCATCTTTTATGTGTTTCAGTGGGCTGTCCCATTCAGTAGAAGTTCCTGAATTTCTGACTGTCTGGTTCTGCCATAGCTACCGGCAGGTCAATGGAAGAAATACCAGCCTCCTTCCAGCTGGTAGTCCCCACCTCTCCCTCGCCTTCTCCCAGTCTCCCCATTGCACCCATACCTCTTGTTTACCAAATGTTCAATTTTGGTTATGTTACTATAAAAATCAAGCAGCTGGCAATTCCAGCTTGATTAGCAGGTCTCCAGTTTTGATTAGTAAATTACTGTGGTAATCAAGGTTAATTCTCACTGCAGTGCTCAGCAATAGATTTTATATTTTGCAGGGAAGTGGTTTTCCTGCCTGGGATGGGGAACGTTTCATTAAAGGAACCCAAAGATAGGAAAGGAAGGAAGTGAATCCTAGCTGGATTGAGAATCGGCATCTGCACAAGTCCTCTCTCTGATCTAACTTCAAGTGGGTCAAGGAGCCTGAACAGGCCTGAGAAGCCTGGGTCCCAGATCACAGGACTTTCTGAGAGCCTTTGCAAACCAGAGGAGCACTGCTTGCTGGAACTGAAAGCCACTGAGCAGTGGATCAATTCAGCAGCCCCAGCTGCCCAGCAGTGGGTCAGGCTCAAGGCTGAAGGTGCCTTTGAGTTCATCAATGTCTTTAAATGCCTTAGGGGCATGTGATGGAAATCAGTCTTATGTCAGTGCTGTTTTGGGGGCACCCTCTCTACTCCCTGCCCTGGGGGAGGTTTCCTCCTCCAGGAAATGAATGGCATGAATGGAAAGGGTTCAGGAGTTCCAAGAGTCACTCAACCTTGAAAGAAAGCTCTTGGGATGGTGGAGGCTTGCAGCTGGATTTCATTTCTGATTTCTTCCTAGATCCATTGTTTGGACTGTAGAGTCTGGATAAGTTGGAATTAAGGAGTTCTGTACCTCAGATGGAGAAACAGGGCCAGAGAGGAAGGGAGCTGGTTCAAGCCCACCCAAGATCTCTCTATAAGCTCCTTCCCTTCCTCACCTGGAAATCCTTGTACTATCATCATCTAAGATCATCTAGAAGGTGACTTTGTTTTCAGTATCTCTTTGGGGGATGGACACTCTCAGTCCACAGAATTCATATAAAACTTTGCGAGCAGGAAAGATACGTGGTAGCTAAGATTGTGTTGGAAGGCATGGATATCTCTACCCCCACCCCCCATCCCTACCCCCTGAGTTGGAAGGGAGCTCACAGGTTGCTTCGCCTCCCACACTGCCCTCCATGCATCCATTCTCCCACACATTCATCAGTGCCCACTGCACACACAGTTGCTCCTAATTCTACTTGTGTGCAAAGATGAAACAAGACATACTGCAGGAAATGCCCCTATTCTCTCTTTCAAACAGTTGGAATTAGGGCATGCTCTCATGTAGATCCTATTCAGGGAGGTCTTTCCTCAGCACCAGAGGATGGTGAGAGCAGCAAATTAAAAACCTTGCCCTTGACTTGAGCAAACTGTATCTTGGTGCTAACAGGAAGGGACTTCCCTCTTGGTGTCTCCCCTTCCCAGATTACCCTCTCTGATTTCTGGTGCCCAAAGCTGGAGGTGGGTTGAGATGGGGCAGTGGAGGGAGGAGAAGGAGCTGTAGGGAATACTCCTGTTTGGGGGTAAGATCGATGAGCCTGAATTCTCAAGGCCCCATGTGGCCACACTCCAATGAGCAGGTGTCTGCTCTGGGGGAAGGCCAAGACGGGCCACAAGGCTGATGTCCAATATGTTCTCTTACGCAGAAGGTAAAAAGGTTTTTTCCTCAGCTGCAAGATCTGGATGCCCTAGGATCCCCTCGGTGCTCTCAGGTAAGAGCTCTCAAATTTTTCTCTTTGCACCTTTTACAGCCACATAAACTCACCTTTCCTTAATGTTTCATTTTGACAACAATGTTCTGGTGTCTTATTCTGGAGTCATATGAATAAGGCCCTGTGAAAACAGAGAGCCTTGGAAAAATGACCAGAGTACAGAAATACGTTGGTACTCTTTCCAGGTTCCCTTGCCTAAGAAAAATTGAGGCAAGGTGTATGGGTGGTGGGAGCAAGAGAGTTGTTTCTGGAAACCACAGGGTTTAGAGTTAACTTCTCTCTCCAAGTCAGTGCATTAGCTGGACTCAAATCCTTTCCACCCTTGTCTAGAGCTGGCTCCTCACTTGCCAGTTATATGACCTGGGACGAGGTACTTATGGCTTTGTATCTCAGTATCCTCATCTGTAAAATGGGTTTTAAAACACTAATTAATTCACAGGCATGTATAAGGATAAATGAGGCATACATATAAAAGATAATACATATAAATATATTATTATATAATATATATTTACATATATTATTATATAATACGTATAAAAGATTTAGTAAATAACTGATGTGTAAGTTGTGCTTATAAATGGAGGAGCATGGGGAAGAGGGTTGCCTTAGGGAAGAAAATACCTCAGGGTTAGGTAGAGAATCCATGGAACCATCTTCCTTTTGGGGCTGTTAAATATTAGGGAAAAGTAATCATACTGAAGTGTGTTTTCTGAGATTAAATTGTGTATTTTATAAACTAGCTTAGTATCAAGCAGATTTTTTCCTTTATAGCTATCCAGAAACAGAGAAAAGGGCCATTTTGTTGGTGCCATCTTGAAGTTGTTACCATATCACCGCACAGCAAGACCGTTGAATCAGAACCAAAACACAATGACTTTTGGCATTGTCTTCCTGTTAGTGATTGCGGTTGATGTCATTTTGCCAAATGAAATTATAAGCAAAATGGACATTTTGGGTCAGAGTGTAGCAAGGAATATATAGATGCACTTCCTTCAATAAATCTGCCCTCTTCTGCCTGGACAAAGACGTACAACCTATGTGATTGACGTTTTCGTCACTAAATTATACTATGTCTGTTTCTAGAAGAAATGTCTCCATTCCAAAATTAGCTAACCATCAACATAACATAAAATAACTTGAACATGGTGTCATTTCACAAAGATATTGATTCATGCAGACTTACTGAATTAATAACTGGTTTCCCATAAAAGGAATAGTCACTATGTCTTCAGCAGTCAGAAAAAATACACACTTTAGAACAATATATATTAGTACATTTAAGTCTGATTGCTGAGCTCAAATAGAGCAGTTTTCAGAGGCAATGTTGCAAATGAAGAAAGAGGTGACACAATGCAACTTACAAATGGATCCAGGGGTGATGGAAAGCTAATAAAAAAAGACAACTATTTATTTATTTGGGGCATTTGATTTTACTCTATTGGATTACACCAAGCTCTAATTTTTCACTGTAGTCAATCTGTATAAAAGTTCAAATGATTGAAGCATATATTTAATTCCCAAATGCCTTTTCTCTCAACCCCTGCTTCTTTAGAATAGGACATTTGGTGTCTTGAGTAGCAAGAGGTTCTACTTATGTTGGAGCACCCAGCCTGGAGGAGACATTTAAAGGCAGAGGGTGAATTACTTAGTTCCTAATGACGGCCAATCCACTCTTTCCGCCTTGAGGACTGGTTTTGCCAATACTTTGAGAAAATATGTTTCTTTGTGCTTTTTGTTTTTTTTAAGTGTGTTCTCCTCAATGATGTTTCATGGTAATAAAGTAATTGAAAAGAACCTTCCCAGTTACTCATCTAACAAATTATCCCACGGCATGTAGAATGAAATTCAAACTCTTTTCCAGAGCCCATAGTTTCTACATGATCTGGCTCAGCTTGCTTTTCTAAACTCACCTCCCCCCACCTTTCCTCTTTTCACGCCTAGGGCTGGCTCCCTGACTTGCCCTCTAACGTGCTATACTCACACCCTCCATTGCCCCTGTATCTTCTTACAGCTCTCCACATGGCTGGATCCTTCTTGACATTTGGTCTCTCTCCCCAGAGAGGCCTTTCCTGACCATCCAATTTTCTAGAAAAATAACCTGACTTTTCATTCTATCCAGTTTTATTTCATTATAACATTTGTTAATGTCATCTCCTCTCATTGGAATATAAACTCCTTGAAGACAGACAGAAGCTTTGTCAACAATGTCCCTGTGGGCCAGCACAGAGAAGGAACACAGAAGGTGCTCGATAACTGAATGGGTGAATTCCTGGGAGGAAGATTCAGAAATGAAAAGTTTTCATCTTGACTCATTTCCAATTTTCTGTCATGCCATTGTAGGGTAACTGTCTTCTTTGTATCTCAGTTTTTCCTTCTTTGAATAAGAAGAGTGATGTTCATTTGCTGCCCAGAAATGGTGTACAGATTAACTTGTGAAACAAAACTAAACAAAATAAGGCACTTTTGCTTTTAAGGCACTTTTCTGGATGCTTTACAACAGGATTAAGAGAGAGGTGTTCATTAAATGTAGAAAACAATCTATGACATGACTATGAAGTCACGTCTTATCTAGGGATTAAAGTTTATTCAACGTGTAAGGCATTCCTTGGAAATGGCCATATGATCTTTCATGACTCCAACAACTAGTTTTCTGATTTATCTTCTAGTGTTGAAACAGATCACTGTTTCTGCAGCTGAATACTAGGTTAAGTAGTTGTGTTAAAAATGAATTTTCTAAAGCCCTAGAATCACAAACAAAGAGATGGACACTCAGTGAGAGACACGGGGGAAAGAGCTGGCAGAGAGAGTGGGCACACTATTTCAACCATTGCTTTTTTCTCTCTCTAAACCCCCTGGCCTCCAAGTGAGTACAGATGTATTTACATTAATCTGACAGTAGTAACTTTCCTGTAGCTTCAGGTGGGTCTGGATTTATTGCTTCTGTGGAAATAAATGAAGAATACCTAAATGAGATCCAAGGTTATTTATTCATAGCTTGTTATAGCAAGAGAGTCAGCCACCATTACTTGCATTTGGCAGATACTCAAAGGCAGGCAGAGGAGTGAGAAAGCCTTATCGAGGAAAAAAGGGAAAACTTCAGGTATGCTCTAATTGGAGACGGTTGTCATGGGGAGGTAAGAAGCATGCTAACTAAAAGTGGGGCATCCTATGTGATTGGTTAGGGGAGTATATTTGGCTTTCTCTACTTGTTCCTAGATTGGAAAGGGGGCAAAAATTAGGGAATCTGTCAGTTATTAAGTCTTGGCTAGTTTGGGTTGATTGTTACAGGGACTATAGTTATAAGGATTGTAGCCTTCCTGGGATGTTTACTATAGACACTGGCTAGCTTCTGGACCAATTGTTGCAGGTAATGGGACAGAGTTTACTAGTCTGATTACTGCTGATATTGGGACAGAGTTTCCTGAACATTGTCTATTTTCATATTCAGTTTCTCAGTCCCCCTTTTTGGTCATTGTCTCACTTGCTAGAGGTTGACTAATTCAGGGAAAACTGGAGATCCAGATCTTCACCACTCAGAGATTGTTCAGTCACCTTCATAGTCAACTGCACAGTCTTCTTGATTATTCTGTATTATATCATCATGATGACCATCTGATGAGAAAACAGCTGCATAGAAGCATGAAAGACTCTGGATAGAATGCAATAGACCAGCATCATGATCACAATGACAAAACAAGAACAATTAGTAGTATCTGTAAGATGATTCAGAACCAGGACCCCTAGTTACACAACCCAGGCCAAGAGAACAAACCCCCTAGGCCATAAAGATCAATCTCAAAGAGCCAAATAACTTTTTTCTTAAGGAGAAGTACAGGCCTTGCCTGTTTCATTAATCCAACTACAACAAGAAGAATTAGCAATGGCCCAATGACCAAGACTAGTCAACAAGAAATCTAGAGTGGATACAACTGCCTGTCACTACTCATGCCAATGAGTTGAGACTCATCTTTTTTCCATTAAGGAAGAGGTGGAATCATTAACAACTTCTGCCAGAGTTGGTGATAGATTTCTCACAGTCTTTTCTATTTGTATGATTCCCACCAATGGGAATACTGCTCTGTTTGTTTACATCAACAATGAATCAGTAATTCCCCCAGGTAGTGTGCCTGAGTAATCAAGAGCGGCCTCATTTCAGAGCTCTTGTCTGAGTTGAAATTTCCAGCATTGGTGATTTATAGATATAGGATCTCTGTGTATAGACCAGTCTTGGAATACTATTCCTAGAGTGCATGAGTGATTGGTCAGAGGCAAACTGGACCAGGCATCCTGGCCACAGAAGAATTAGTATCCAGTAGGGACACATGGAGGTCCAGGAGAAAAGGAGTTGTTCACAACATAAAGTCAGAACCAAGGCCTTACATTAACTGGGTAACATATTTGGACCTTTATTATTCTGTTCCAGGTGGCAAGCATTTGGCCCACTGCCCTACAATGGTTGTTAAATTCAAATTTAGAATTATCTAGGGTCTGATCAATCGATGGCAATAATTGATTCTTTTTATCTGGAAAAGATGGAGACTAGCAAAGTCGCAGGTTAATGTAAGTGGAAATGCCGTTGGCTATAATTCTTTCTGGTCTCATTTGATGAAACCAGGATTGTCCAGAGGTTTTTATCAGAGCATCTGGCAATGGATGACATAACCAGAACTCAGTAAGATCAAAGACAGTGGCAACTGTTTGGGATAATCTAAGAATGGACTTCGAATGGGTATGTTCTGACCTAACGATTATAATAAGGAAGGAAGAAAAGAGAAAAAGGACCAATATAGGTGGATGACAACAAGGGGTCTATAGAAAATGAAAATAAGAATGATTATTAACAAGAATATAAAAAACAAAACAGGAATTAAATAGGGATCTTGGTCCTACATCTTGGGCAGAAGCTGTCCACTATCCAGTGAAATCTGCTTTGTCTGAAGGTCTTGAGTCAGCTCTCTGCTTTCAAAGAGTGTCTGCTTCTGGAGGATCTCCATGTTTCCTCGGTTTGAGGTCCCCTATTGGAGTGTCTTTCAATTGTATGGAATTCTGAATTGCTTCTGTAGTTGTGAAACAAGAACAAAAGATTGACTCTCAGGAGTTTCACCACTGTATTTGTTGTTAACGGCACCTAAGTTCCCTTTTGATGAGGTTCAAGAGCAGTTGTTCTCTGATGTCTCTTCGAATAGATGAAGTTTCCTGGTTGAAGAACCTGAAGAGACAGTTTAGAAAGATGTTGCAGAAGGCTGCCTTAGCCTGTTAGTGATGTGACTGGGTATATTACATGAATTCCTTTCAATATTTTGTCACGACTGCATGTAGCAGGACAGCTTCTAGTATTGGAGGAGAAATTCCTAAATGCGTGGACCTTCCAGTTACTAATTCCTAGGGAGATAACTGATGTGCCTCTGAGGGAAGGGACCATATGGCCATAAGGGCTAGTGGGAGTAATTTTTGCCAAGGTAACCTGAGGGTTTCTAAAAGTTTTGTTAATTTTAATTTGAGGATTTTATCGGTTCTTTCAACCTTTCCAGAAGATTGTGGGTGGTAAGAACTTTGTAGTTTTTGATAACGGGTGATGCTTTACAGAGTTCTTTTTATAATAGTTCCCATAAAGTGTGTGCCTCAATCACTTGATATAAAAATTGGGATGCCCCAAGCTGGAAATGCAAAATCAAACAGCTTTTTAGTGATTCTAAGGGCTATAGCTTTTTGGCAAAGAAATGCTGCTCTCATCCTGAAGATAAACACGTAGTAACTAACACATATTCACATTCCAAGGAGAGTAGAAGCTGGATAAAATCTTTCGGAAAGTGTTCAAACCCTTTGAGTCTTTGTTCCTGACCGTGTCCTACCTTTACAGTTTTCCCAGGATTACATTGTTGACAGGTGACACATGACCCAAACATAAAGTCTCTCTACCAATGTTGATTCACTATAGAAACTAATTTGTTTATTCCATGACGTGTAGATTCATAGAGAAATTTAGTTAAAAGCCATTTGAAATCATCTGGTTTAAAATCATCTACCAAGTGGCCATTTTGAGAGCACAAGAGATTATCTGAATGAAAGGCACAATCAGATTTCTTCCATTCTTCCTTTTCAAAATTAGGGGCTAAACATTGATATTTTAAAATGTTCTCTTTGAATTCCTTCAGGGACTAATCCTTTGAGGTTTTAGATATGATCATAATTTTGGTTAAGGTGGTTTGTTTGGCATAAATGATGCGCTTTTATTTCCTTCAGCTTCCATTTTACCTTTTTTTTATATGGGTCTCAAGCTTTGTCATAGTCACCCCTCTAGGAAGTAGGAGTGCATCTAAAAGTTTTCTGACTCGTTGGCCATTTTGATAGGGTCTCCAGCGGAGATAAGAAACTCCCTTTGTTTCCAAAGCATCCCAAAGTCATGTACTACTCTGAAAGCATCCTTGCTCTCTGTATCTGTGTCTGTTTACTCTCTGGTCTTTAGCTGGTTGGCAAGCTCTAGTAGGTGCAATAAATTTGACCATCTGGGCTGGTTTTACCTTAGGTGAAGGAAGCTTAAATTAGTGATAACATCCTGCTTGATAACTTCCAGTTTAGGTTTTCAGGTATGATCCATCGACAAATAATATTAGGTTCAGCGTTCTCAGTGGGATGCTAATAAATCTGAGTGAGGTGCAGAGTTTCCCTTACTGAAATAAGGCAATCATGAGGGAAACTTCCTCTAATAGAGTTAGGAGGGTGGCAGGATTCAGGGTATAACAGAGGTGAACATTAATATGAGAGGGAGAGAGTAATAGAATCTCATAAAGGATTAACTGGCTGGCTGAAAAGTGTTGTGTGTTCTCAGCCAGTAGCAATGTCTGTACTGAATGAGGAACCATGTGGTCAAACAGGGAACCTACAACTAGTTCAGCAGAAGTTTTGTAGCAGCAGATCTTGCCCTAAGACAAAGAGGATAAGCCTTTGCAACTGGGTCAGGGGTAAGGCTATAATAACCAACGGGTTTTTGATGATTACCATGAAGCTGAGTTAAAATCCCCAGGGTTTGTCCAAATTGCTCATGCACAGTCAAAACAGATTTTGGTAGTGAGGGATGGCCTGGGGAAGGAGGCTGTTGAAGAACCTTCTTCAGGTGACAGAGGCCTTTTTATGTTTGGGCTTCCACAGAACAGGGCTTCTTGCTGAACACTTAGTCAATTCATAAAAAGGTGTTGCAGTCTCAGAAAATAATTCATGCATCCGTAATCTGCAATATCTAGTCAAACCTAAAAATCTACTCACTTGTTTTGTGAGGGGTCTAAGATAAGTTTGGATAGATTTAGCCTATCAGAAGACAGTATTTTTCCCTCCTTATATAGGTCATGTTCTAATTAACGGACTGCGTTCTGGCAAAATTCTAATTTATCTTTTGAAATTTTATGCCCCTTTTCTGTTATGGCTGAGAGCAAGTAAATGGAATCTTTTTCACAGGTTTCCTTGTTCTCTGAACAAAGTAAGAGATCATCTACATATTGTATCAGAACTGAATAACAAGGGAAATTTAGATCTTTTAAGTTTTGATTGAGGACCTTGATTTTGAATGCTGGGTTCATGACTGCAAAAAGGCATTGACTCTCCTGCTCTAGAGACACACTGAAAAAGACAGAGCAGAGATCCGCCACAGTGACACAAGTAGCTCCCTGGAGAAGGGTGTGGACCATCAATGGATTTCCAACTCCCTGAGAGTATTTGCTAGTTGTGGTCCCATCTGGAGCCAGGGGAAGGCTGCTCACCAGGATATCTCCCTCTAGGGAGCAAGGTCTCAGGACCCAGAAACAGTTATGAGTCCCGTCTCTCTGCCCATGCTGGGAACCCCATGCTTATTTCAGGTACTTGTCTGCATCATGGCCTACAAAACCTGAAATATTGAAGGCAGGATATGAGCAGGATTTAAGGTCTTTTCTAATTGGTAGAATCTGGAAATAATAGAGTACAATTGGACCCACCAAGCCCCTGTTGCCTCTATGTTTGTAATCCAGAAATGGGAAACCAGGTAGTGTTTGCATTGATTTATTCTTTAATTTCTGTCTTTACCTGGCAGGTCCAAAGCAGCTCTAGAATGGGCTCTAAAGACAAAAGGCCTGGGGTTGGCACCGTTGGCTGCCAGGCAAACTTTGTACCTCTTTCAGCTGTTCTGTCTTGGAATAATGATTCCCAGTGTGATTGCCAAAGTGAAGACTTCTTTAAAGACTGGCCACCTGCTGAGCCTTATTTTCAATTGGCAAAGTCAGAAGCTGTGTTAACCCAGCATGTGTTTACAGGAGATGAGAGATGGGAGAGAGGAGGAGGCGGCCCCAGGGAGAAGGAGCAGGAAAATAATCTCAGCTGGTCACAGCCCACTGCCCATGGGAGATGTCTCAGGAACCACCTCTCCAATTTCTCGACCCTTGCTTCCTTGTTGACCCCCTACACCCACCCCCGTAGTGATTTTGTAATTTCCATTTCATCCTTCCTGAAGATAAAAGACACCATGGGCGGGATCCATGAATAAAAGTCATTATTTATCGATGCCAGTTTTGGGTAACATTTTTCCTTCTGATTCATGAACCACTTTTCTACATTCAAAAAGTAGCTCATAAATCGTTCAGCACTGGCAGAAATTAATAATAATGAATCTATTTACATAAAATAGTCTCATCCTGCCAGGTGCTGATAATATTTGAAACTAGACCCTCCTTGGAGAGCTGGATGGCACATGTGGGTGTGTTTTCCCATGCCTCCTATTTGCAAGTTTAACCCAAAGTTTAATTATTTAGTGTCTGGTCTTGATCACTGGGAGATGCTGTTTGAAAAAGCAGAAAAAGATTAAAACAAGGGAACTATCTCAGTGTCTTAAGAGGACAGTTATAAGCCGTGCAAGAATATCAAGCCAAATTGACTCTTTGAGCAGTTCTGAAAAATTCATCAGTCCAGAGAATCTTAAATTCCTAAGAGATCATTGCCATTTGATTACACACACACACACACACACACACACACATGCACACACTCACACAAACCTAAACACACGTAGAGCCCATGGAGCAGCAAAATGAATGCAAAGCCAGTGGACTGATTTACCATAAACTTTGTTTTCCAAAGCACATGTCAGAGAGCACAGATGCTAATGGTTGTAAATAGGTCTTTTGTGGAAAAAGACTACTGGTAGCAGCACCCAGTAAAAACCAAACTAAATAGAAGTCTTGCCTACACTAGAGTACTGGATTCAAAACTATGGACTGAAGAATTCAGTAGAATTGTTCTGTTTTGTTTTGTTTGAGTTCCTGCCCCTCAGGGACAGAGGGTTAAGTTCCAATACTCCCAAGTTTGTCCAACTTTATTATCACCATTCCTATGTTCCGGTTTGCTAATGCCTCTGTTTTGCGAAACATCAGAAACGGATTGGCTTTTATAAGGGGGTTTATTTGGTTACAAAGTTACAGTCTGAAGGCCATAAAGTGTCCAAGGTAACACATCAATAATCGGGTACCTTCACTGGAGGATGGCCATTGGCATCCGGAAAACCTCTGTTAGCTTGGAAGGCACGTAACTGGCATCCGCTTGCTCCCAAGTTGCATTTCAAAATGGCGTTCTCCCAAATGTCGCTCTTGGGGCGTTTTGTCCTCTCTTAGCTGCAGCTCCTCTTCAAAATGTCACTCTCAGTTGCTCTCTGTTCCCTTTGTCTGTGAACTCCTTTATACAACTTCAGTGATCCAATTAACACGCCTCCATGGAAATTATCCAATCAAACATTTCACTCACAGTTGATTGAGTCACATCTCCATGGAAACACTCACTCAAAGGATTCCAATCTAATCTCAACACTAATATGTCTGCCTCCACAAGAGTGCATTAAAGAATATGACTTTTTCTGGGGGACATAATATATACAAACCAGCACACCCTAAATGACCCCTTTCTTGTTTTGTTTACTTATTCCCTTATGCCACTCCTATTCCTATAGGCTACTATTAAATTTTGTTTATGTGCATTGTTTTTATTTTGATTGCATGTGTTTTTAACTTTTTATTCAGAAATGCTTTCAAACTTAGAGGACAGTAAAAAAATGATACAAACTCTATACAGAGAACTCCAGCATACCCTATACCCCGAGATTCCCAGATCTGCTAATTTTGACATTT
Organism: Choloepus didactylus; assembly: GCF_015220235.1. NCBI lineage: Eukaryota > Metazoa > Chordata > Mammalia > Pilosa > Megalonychidae > Choloepus > Choloepus didactylus. The sequence goes on along the minus strand of NC_051333.1, from coordinate 23,621,457 downwards.
TGCCACATTTGCCATATCTTTCTCATCTTTCCCTTCCTTCCTTCCTTCCTTTTCCTTCTTTTCCTCCTTCCTTCCTTCCTTCCTTCCTTTCTTTCTCTTTCTTTCTTTCTCTTTCTTTCTTTCTCTTTCTTTCTTTCTTTCTTTCTTTCTTTCCTTCTTTCATTCTCAGCTATCTACCCATTTTCTGAACACTTGAATGTAGGTTGTATATATTATGCTCCTTGAACACTTAATACTGCCATGTACATTTCTAAGAACAAGGATATTCACTTATGTAACCACTTTAAGAACAGTTATCAAGTTCAAGCAATTTAACATTGATACAAAGCTTCCATTTATATTCCAATTTCTTCATATGTCCCAATAATTTTTTTTGAAGCTTTTCTCCTCCTTTCATAGATTCCATCCAAGATCATGTATTGCATTTAATTCTCTTTTGTTGCCTTTTTTGTAATCATGGGAATATACATACTACATAAACTTTTCCCTTCTCAACCACTGCCAAGCATACCATTCAATGAGATCAATCACTTTCACAATATTGCAGGACCTTCCATTACCCAAATTTTCCCGTCTCCCCAAACAAAAGCACTGCACCCATTATGCATTAACTCCCCATGCCCTTGCCCCCCACCCCTGGCAAACTGTATGCTAATTACCGTCTCTATGAGCTTGCATATTCTCCTTTATTTTCTTTGTAATACCATGGGACTTAAATTTAACATCCTAAATCTATAACAATCTCATTTGCTTTGCTGCCAACTTAACTTCAATAGTATACATAAACTGACTCCATACACCCCTCCATCCCCCCACATATATGTAGAGATTGTTGCAAATTACCATTACATTTTATGCAGTTGCCTTTCAGATCCAGTAGAAAGTAAAAAGTACAGTTACAGTCCAAAAATACAATAGTATTGGCATTTTTATTTACCCATGTTGTTACCCTCATTGGAGATCTTTATTTCTTCACACAGTTTCAATCTCTTGTCTATTGTCCTTTCTTTTCAACTTTCACTACCCTCTTTAACATCTCTTATAGAGCTGGCCTAGTGGCGACTAACCCCATCAGCATTTATTTATCTGGGAATGTCTTAATCTCTCCCTCATTTTTGAAAGACAGTTTTGCCAGATATAGAATTCTTGGGTGCAAGTTTTGCTTTTCAGCATTTTAAATATGTCTTCCTACCGCCTTCTTGCCCCCATGCCTTTCCTTGATAAATCAACACTTAATCTTATTGAGGTTCCCTTGTACATGACACATTGCTTCTCTTTGATGGCTTTCAGATTTCTGTCTTTAACTTGTCTTTGAGTGTTTGATTATAATATAGCATGGCATGGGTTATTCAGATTTATCCTGTTTGGAGTTCGTTGAGCATCTTGGATATGTATATTCATGTCTTTCATCAAATTTGGGAAGTTTTCTGCCATTATTTCTTTGAATACTCCCTCTGCCCCTTTCTTTCTTCTCCTTCTGAAGTCCCCACACTACATATATTGGTGGGCTTGATTGTGCCCCACAGGCTCTTCAGGCTCTGTTCACTTTTCATTCTTTCTTCTTTCAGCTCCTCAGACTAAATTGTTCAATCATCTTATCCTAATGTTCACTGATTCATTTTTCTGTCAGCTCCAATCTGCTGTGGAAACTGTTTAGGGAATTTTTAATTTCTGTTATTGTGGTCTTCAGCTCTGTTTGGCTCCTTTCCATAATTTCTGTCTCCGTTCGATATTCTCTTTGTGCTCAGCTATTGTTTCTCTGATCTCATTTAGTTCTTTGTCCGTGTTTTCCTTTAGCTCTTTGAGCATATTTAGCATTTTTTTCTTTTTAGCATCTTTGTCTGGTATGTCCCAGATCTACTCCTCCTCAATGATAGTTTCTAATGCTTTAATCTTCTCCTTTGCTGGGGCCATGACTTCCTGTTTCTTTGTTTTGTAATCTTTCTTTGAAACCTGGATGTTTTGATATTTTCATGTGTTATCTCTGGAATTTAGACTCTGAGGCATCTGTTCCTTAAGCTTGTATCCTGCTAGTATTATGACAGAGCTTTCCTTGAATGCCAGGAGCTAACATCATCATCATCAACAACAACAAAAAAAACACTGAAGAAAAAATGAAAACACTTTTTATCAGTCTTTGCAGATTGACTTGTGCCGAGTTCTGTCTTCAGGGCTCATCCATAACAGTGAGATTGGAGAATAGCTTAAGGCCAAAGTGGGGGCTTCCTGATCCTTTCTGCACATATGTCCAGAATGTGCAGAATACATGTGGCCCTGAGAATTCCCCCATTTACATGAATACTGGTGCTCCCTCTTCCTTAGGAAACAGTTTCCTCAGCGTCTGGGGCACGGCACTGAATGTCCTACAGCCATTAGCCCCTGCCCCAGGCGGCACCACTTGACTGTTCTGGAGGAGAGCTCTGTGAACCACCTTCTATATGCAGCCCAAGTTCTGGGGTGGTGCATCCCTCAGGCCACCCCCAGACAGACTGGACCAGGCACACATGCTCCCAGTGTGTATCTGAGGGTTACTCTGCTCCCTTCAGAACTGAGACCAGGGATCCACCTGGGACTGTGGGCAGGTGGCCTGAGCCGATGGGGGGGTGGGGGAGGAGCAGTCAGGACACACCAGGAGATCTTACTGCCTTTAAGTAGCCTTTTTTTTTTTGGTTAGCACTTGCCCTGTGTCTGTCAGTTCTTGCTGGTTGTTCCAAGCTTCTGTAGGTTGGACACAGCCCTGAAGTGTCTCACTCCACCATCTTGATCAGGGTGGGGCTGTTTGCATGTATTTTTAATTTACATGATGATATGATGTTATTTAGCTCATTCTGTGCTTGTTTGTTTCACAAAGCACCATGTTTTCACATGCATCCATGTTGCTCTGTACATACATTATCGGCTGCGTATGTCGCTGCCCAGAGATCCCCAGGGCTCACCCATCTTCCCGGGGTGGGGGCACCCAAGCTGCCCCAACTCTCCATCGCTTCAGGAAAGGCTTCAAGGAGGGTCCTTTTGGACCTCTGTGAGGATTTCTTTGGGTTATATGTCCATCAGTAGAAAAGCTGGTCATAGCACGTGCATATATTTAATTTATCCGGGTAGTGCCAGAAGATCCCAGGATATCTAACTGCCCTAGTCACACACCCACCAGCAGGGCATGAAGAGTTCCACATCCTACCAGCACAGGGCATCATCCAACTGTCTATTTAGCAAGTCAATAACATGTGCAGTGATATCTCATTGTTATAATGGCACGTTTCTAACTACTAATAAATGTGAGCATCTCTATATGTGCTTATTAATTAGCCTTTTGAATCTCTTCTGCAAATCACCTATTTATAGCCTTTGCACATTTTTTCCCCCTCCTGGGCTGGCTGTTCTCTTCTTGTAGATTTACAGGAGTTCCCTGTCAGTTTGAGACATCACAAATCAAATATCTCCTCCCATTTTGTCATCGTCTATTAACTGCCCACAGTGTCCTTAGCTGAGCAGAGTTCTCATCTTTTTTCCTGTGGTTGTGTGGTTCTGTGGTGGGACCCAATGAGGGTACACTGCAGTTAGCGACTCGCTTCTGCCAATGGAATGTGGCAAAGGTGATAAGTTATCACTCTGGGATCAGATTACAAAGGACGGTGACTTCTGACCCCCTGGGCTTGTAGGCTTTGACAAAGCAAGCTGCCATATTGGAGAGGCCCACGTGGCAAGGAGCGGAGGGCATCCTCCTGCCAAGACAGTGAGGAACAGAGACCCTCAGTCCAATAGCCTGCGAGGAACTGAATTCTGCCAACAACTGTGTGAGCTTTGAAGTGGATCCTTCCCTGGTCAAGCCTTGAGATAACTGTAGCTCCAACCTCCTTCTGAGCTGTAGGATCTGGACTAAATCACACCTGAATCCTGACCCACAGAAACTGTGAACTAATAGATGTATTTTGTTTAAAGCCACAAAGTTTGGGGGCAGTTTGTTACTCAGCAGTAGAAACTCACACAAGTTCTATAGTTTTATTTCTGACATTTAAGTTTTTAATTCATTTAGATTTCACCTTTGCTTGTGTTAGGAAGAGAGCCAGCTTTATTTTTCAATAGAATTGGTTTTGCATTCCAGACCTGTCACTTACCTTCTGTGTTAAAGGTGAGGTAATGTATGAAAAAATTGCTTAATGCAAGGTCTCACTCAGAGTAGGCACTTAGTAAAATACAGTGATGATGTGACTGTTTGCTACTGTGCAAGCTCCATGAGGGGCCACTGTGTTCAGTGTTTTCCAAACTTGTCAACAAGGAGACATTTCCTGGCTGATCAACCTTTGTAGCTAAGTGTTCAGGAGATCACTTTGGGACATAAATCATTGAGGATGTTAAGATTTTGCGCTGGCTGTTATTTGCCCCTGGTCTTCTTTGAAGTCTCTGCAGAGAGATAGGTCTCTTTGGAAGTGGACAAGACCACTTTAGGAAAAATCCTGGGTTCTGATCCTGACTTTACTGCTGTCTAGCTGGTCCTATTAAGGGGTTTCACCTCCATTTCTTACCAATACTTCCCAACCTGTTGAATGAAGATGGTAGGTATGGTGGTTTCTTTTCACAGAACGGAGCCATCTGTTACTTGAGAAGCAACAGAAGTTTTTAGAGAGTGAGGGTTTGCACAGTCTGGAGGCCCCGAAGCCTGAGAAGCAGAAAGACACAGGTTGGCAATCACCTTGGAGAGCTCACCTTGAGCAGACTCAGATCAGGGCCTGATACCTCTGTCTTCCTTCTGTCTGCAAGTGCCGCCTGTGATGTGATCTGCCCTGCATTTCATCATGCCCTTTCTGGAGGGAACCTCTGTCTCTCTCAGGTGAGCTCCTCTCTGTTACAACAGTTCAAATTCCTCATAACAGCCTCTTGCCTCTTAGCACAGCCACACTGAATTGTGCCAAAGATTTCTGCCTTTAATTTTCAAGTCTGTGTCTCTTAGGGGGAGAAACGAAATGTGTGTGATTCTGACTCACTTTAGAGTTGTTCAGGAAAGTGTCATCCAGGCAGCCTTTTGAAGTTATTCTGCTAGAGAAGGGATTCCCCTGCTCATCCGATTGGCAGAGACAGATAAAGCAGGCACCCACACACCAAAATCTTTCTGGATGGGCTTGCAACTTTGCAAGACACCTGATGGCATCAAAAGTTTCAATTTGAGCAGATCACAATAAGTATGAAAGATCCCCAGGAAACATGCACTTTTGTGATATATTCTCGAAGGGTTGGAGGGAAGCTAGAAAACTTATGGATTATATGGATACGGTAAAATAAACGCATCCTCCACTAACCCAGTGACCACAGGGACTGCTTAGTTTAATGGGACCACAAAGAGTATGACAGACTGATGTAGCACCTGATTGGATCCTGGTTCACTTAGACTCTTTCTTCATTTGTCACTGAAGAACCCATATGAAAAATCCAACAGCTACTAAAACTACTAGTACTGCAAAACTTATTGAGCTTTGCCATGGGATTTACATGTACCATCCCATTTAGTCCTCAAAATGGCCATGTGAAGTAGATACTTTTATTATCCCCACTATTCAGATGAGTGAAGAATAAGCAAGGCTGTGTTCTAGGGTCAATCAGAGAGGTGAGGCTGACAGTAACAGAAGATCAATTTGTCATTCACTAAAGAAAATAGGGACAAAATTAAGAGAGAGATGACAGAATGGGAGAAGATTTTTGCAATTTCTTTGGCAGACAAGGGAATATATCTAGATTACAAAAGAACTTCAGCAAACAAAGAAGAAAAAGCAACCGAAATAGAAAAAAGACAACAGTCATGAAACCAGCAATTTATGAAAAATGTAATCCCAAAAGATTAAAAAAAGTACCTGAAGAGTGATGAGATGTCTCTTTGTATTTATTAGATTGGGAAAAATTAGTCAGCTGGATGATGCTAAATATTGGCGAGATGTGGCTGGGGACAGCACACTCATGCAGAGACAATGGGAATGTAGACTGATTAGAAGATTCTGGAAAGTAATCTAGCCAGGTGAACCAAGATGAGAATCTGCATCCCCTTTGACCTGGCAATTCTGCTCCTCACTGTACATCCCCACAGATTCTCACATGCCCACAAAGGCCTGAGAATAAAGACGTTCATTGCAGCCTTGCCTTGTGATGGGGAGTTGGAAACAACCCCACTTGGCATCCAGCACTGGGTGGGGGTGGGGTGGAGGGCTGTCATCTGGCAGGTGCCTATCACACGGGATTATGCAGGGATTGGAAGCAGCCGACCACGTGAACACATGGTGACAGGCATGGATATAAAAGCTCAGGACTGAGTGAAAAAGAGTGAGAAAGGCAAGAAACAAAATAAAATAAATAATGCACTACCATTTACATAAATTAAAAAACATTCACATGAGAAACATCCATATAGACTTGAAAGAAACATAGAAAGAAAAAGATATACATTAAACCAGTATTTGGGAAAGGGTGGGAGTGGGGTTTGGTAACAACATATAGAGAGGGGGCTGTTTTCTGACCCGTGAGGCTCATGTTTCATGAGCAGGCGGGGATGGTTAACTCCACCTTTTAAACCTGGGGACTGGAGCAGAAGCCAGAAGGAGAATCACAGTGACTAGTCAAGGATCCTGGCCCAGTGAGATGCCAGCCCAGAAAGGCCTAGGGCATCTCACCCGTCTCTCACTCTAGTGTTCACTCCTTCATCCATTCAATCATTCCTCAGACATTTATTGAGCATCGAGGATGCGTCAGGCGATGTGCCTGAAGTTGCTTGTGGTAACTACGGAGCCTGTGGCCAGGTGCGCAGGTGCACAATAAACAACTAAACAAGGTAAGAACATGGTCATGATTGAAGAGTGCTAGGAGGATAAAACAGGGGCAGTAACAGTAACTGGACTGGGGGACTGATTTAGATAAACTGGCCGGGGACACTCCTGAGGAGCTGACATTTAAGCTGACTTGAGGAATGAGAAAGAATCAGCCAAAGAAGAGCACAGTGTGTGTGTGCGTGTCTGTGTCTGTGTGTGTGTGTGTGTGTGTGCGTGTGTGTGGTGTTAGGTGGTGGTGGAGGGAGTAGGGGAGAGCATTCCAGAACAAAGAAACATCACTCAGGAAGGCCCAGAGAAGTTAGGAGCTTGGGATGTGTCTCAGTTTGCCTGATCTGCTATGGCAAATACCATACACGGGTTGCCTTAGCAACAGAAATTTATCGCCTCACGGTTTTGGAGGCTGGAATTCCAAAATCAAGACGTCAGCAAGGCCATGGTGTTTCCCTGATGTCTGTAGCCTGCTGGTGCTGGCGTATCACAGTCCCTGAGGTTCTTTGGCTCGCTCCTCTGCGTCCGTCACAGCCACCTCTCGCTCCTTGTGTCTGCTCTTCTGATTTCTGTTGACTCTGGCTTCTTCCTGTGGCTTTCTCTGACTCCTGCTTCTCTTTTTACAGCCTCTAGTTATACAGCTTAAGGCTCACCCTAATTCAGCTGGGTCACACCTTAGCTAATAATAGGATCTTTAAAAGCTCCTATTTACAAATGGGTTCACCCCCACAGGAATGCAATTAAGATTGAGAACAATTTTAGGATTAAGAAACCTTTTGTTGGGGTCGTGATTCAATCTACAAAGGAATTGAACTGAGGGTGACTCAGGTGTCACAGCCAAAGGGGAGAAGGATAGTAGATTTGATCAGAGAGCAGAATCTATAAAACTAACTGTGCCTTTATTATTATTTTTTATCATTTTTATTGTAGAATATAACATATATGCATAGAAGTGAGAACTTTCCAAGAGCAATTTAACAAGTAGTAAATTTCAAAGAGTATTATGTGTTACATTTCCAGTTTCAGTTCTTTCCTTATTGTGAAATATAATATATACACACAAAATATCTTTCAAAGTATGATTTAACAAGTAGCTATATAGGAAATTTCCAAAGTTGTTATGAGTTACAGTACCATAGTTTCAGTTATTTCCTTATTGTGAAATATATATACAAAAAGGTGACAGCTTTCAAATTACAATATAACAAGTAGCTATAGAACAAATTTCAAAGGATGCTATGGGTTACAGTTCCATCATTTCAATTCTTTCCTTCTAGCTATTCTAATACCCTAGCAACTAAGAAAAAGAAATCATATAGAGATTGAGTATTCATAATCCTTTGTTAAATTCCATCTTGTCTGTTGCTACCCCTTCCTCTAGTTTAATCACTTTCCTGATCTTCTGGGATGTCTAGGCTGTGACCATTCTAACTTGTTAGTGTTGAAAAGGGGTGTTGACATTATGGGAAAAGGGGATACATCTGGTTGATGTTCTTGAAGAGGCTGTTGCCTCTGGGTTTTGGGACTTAGCTGGCATAGGGGTTCTCTAAAGTTTCTGAAGAATAAACTTAGTGAGTGAAACTTCTATAGAGTCTCAGATAAGGATCCGGGTAGTCTTTAAGGTTTTCAGGACTACTGTTGACTTGGGCTTATCATACTGTGGTCATTTGGCATATCTAGGTGAAGCTTACAAAGGAGTAACCTCCAGGACAGCCTCTTTACTCTATTCGAATTCTCTTAGCCACTGAAACCTTATTTTGTTGCCTTTCTTTTCCCCATTTTGGTCAAAAAGGCATTCTCAATCCCTTGATGCCAGGGTCAGGCCCATTCCCAGAATCCATGTCCCACATCGCCAGGAAGACTCACTCATCTGGGGTTCCCATCCTGCATTGGGGGAGGGTAATGAATTTATTTGCAGAGTTGGGCTTAGAGAGAGAAAGTCCACATTTGAGCAACAAAAGAGGTTCTCTGGGGGTGACTCCTAGGCATAATTATAAGTGGGCTTAGCCTCCCCTTTACAACTGTAAGTGTCACCTGAGCAAGCCTCAAAATCGGAGGCTTGACTTATAAAGTAGAGGGTTCCTAAGTTCACATGGCCATCCACGTTTCACATTATCATCACTTAGTTGTACAATCCTCATCGCTGTCAATTTTAAACAATTCTTTTGACCCCAAACACCTCATAGCTCTTGTTAACCCTTAATTATTAGTCACTGGTATTTGTGTATTCCTTTTAATATAGTCCCTAGCATGCAATAGGTAGAATTTTCCCATATACTCTTCTGTTTTCAACTACCTATGCTAGTGTCATAACTTAGAAGTATATCATGCAAGCATCTATCTATATTTGTGGTGCTGATCTGTGGGAAACATGCCTTTAAACAACCCCTTTCAATCCTATTCATCCTCAATACAGCTCGGATACTTATAATCCCATTAACAAACAATCATCACCCCATCCATTCCCATACTTTTGAATTCACCATCAACATATCTGAACATATTAGATTATCATTCCCCCTCACTAGCTTCTGTCACTGGATCCCCAATATTCTACATTATAAGACATTGATTTTACATTGTTCAGAAAGTTCATAGAAGTGGTAACATACAATATCTCTGCTTGTGTGCCTGACTTATTTCACTCAGCATTATATCTTCAAGGTTCATCCACGTTGCCATATGTTTCAGGACCTTGTTGCTTATTACTGGTCCATGGTATTCCTTCATATGTATATGCCACATTTTGTTTATCTACTCGTCTGTTGAAGGACATTTGGATTGTTTCCATCTCTTGGCAATTGTGAACAATGCTGCTATGAACATCGGTGTAGAAAGGTCTGCTCGTTTCACTGCTTTCAAATCTTCTGGGTATATACAGAGAAGTAGAATTGCTGGATTGTAGGGTAATTCAATATCTAGTTTACTGAGAAACTGCCAAACTGTCTTCCACAGCAGCTGTAACCATTATATATTCCCATCAGCAATGAATAAGAGTTCCAATTTCTCCACATCATCTCTAGCACTTATTGCTTCCTGTTTATTTAATGGCGGTCATTCTTATTGGTGTGAGATGTATCTCATTGTGGGTTTGACTTGCATTTCTGTAATAGCTAGTGAAGACAAACATTTTTTCATGTGTTTTTTATCCATTTGTATTTCCTCTTCAGAAAAATACCTTTTCGTATCTTTCCCCCACTTTATAATTGGGCTCTTTGTACTATTGTTGAGTTGTAGGATTTCTTTATATATGCAGGATATCAGTCTCCTATCAGATACATGGTTTCCAAATATTTTCTCTCATTGAGTTGGCTGCCTCTTCATTTTTTTGACAAAGATTTTTGAGGCACAGAGGCTTTTGATTTTGAGGACTTCCCATCTATCTATTTTTTCTTTTGTTGCTTGTTCTTTGGCTGTAAGGTCTAAGAAGGTACCTCCTTTGTCAGGTCCTGAAGATATTTCCCTATATTATCTTCTAAGAGTTCTATTGTGCTGTCTCTTATATTGAGGTCTTTGATTCACTTTGAGTTAAGTTTTCAGAGGGTGTGAGGTAGGGGTCCTCTTTCATTCTTTTAGTTATGGCTATCCAGTTCTTCTAGCCTCATTTGTTGAAGAGGCTGTTCTGTCCCAGTTCTGTGGATTTGGGGGCCTTATCAAAAATCAGTTGACCATATATCTGGGGGTCTATTTCTGAGCTCTTAATTTGATTCCATTGATCAATATGTCTATCTATATGCCAATAACATGCTATTTTGACCACTGTAGCTTTATAGTAGTCTTCAAAGTCTGGAAGAGTAAGCTCTCCCACTTTGTTCTTTTTTAGGAAGTTTTTGGCAATTCAAGGCCACTTTCCCTTCCAAATAAGTTTGATAACTAACTTTTCCAAGTCTGCAAAGTAAGTTTTTGGAATTTTGATTGGAATTGCGTTGAATCTGTTGATCTGTTTGGGTAGAACTGATATCTTAACAACGTTTAGTCTTCCTGTCCTTGAGCATGGAATATTTTCCGACCTATTTAGATCCTTTTTTTATTCCTTTTAGTAAAATTTTGTAATTTTCTGCATAGGGGTCTTTTATGTCCTGGGTTAAGTTTATTCCTAGGTACTTGATTTTTTTAGTTACTATTGTGAATAGAATTTTTTTTGATTGCCTCTTCAGTTAGGTCACTACTAGTGTATAAGAACATTACTGACTTAAGTGCATTAATCTTATATCCCACCACTCTGCTGAATTTTTTTTATTAGCTCAAGTAGCTTTGTTGCTGAATTCTTAGGATTTTCCAAATAAAATATCATATCATCTGCAAATAATGACAGCTTTACTTCTTCCTTTCCAATTTGGATATCTTTTATATCTTTGTCTTGGTGAATTGCTCTGGTTAGAACTTCTAGCACAATGTTGAATAACAGAGGTGTCTTAATTTAATTCTAAGTTTATGGGGAGCCAGAGTTTGAATCACCATTATTATTTTATATGACCACCCTTCCCATTGCTCTACTGCCATTTGGAAAATATACTGCTGTGAGGACAAGACTGAAAGGAGGCCCCACTTGGAAGGCTTGACCTAGGGTAGTGGTAGGAGATCAAAAGAAGTATGTGGATTTGAGAGTGATTCAAGCATTGGGGCCAAAAGTAGTGACTCTTGGATGGGACTTGAGTATGCAAGGAGTCGAGGATGTTTCTGGGGCTTCTAGAGGGGCAGCTTAGGGTCTGGTTAATCATCTACTCTACAATGTCTAAGTTGTAGAACAGACATGCCTGCAACACAGATAAGACAAGACAAAGATAACACTACAGCAGCCTTGGGGGCTAAGAGCAGTCCTCTCTGCTGTTCCAGAAGTCTCAGCTTGAGCACTCAGCCTTCAGAATGTACCATGCCACTATTCTAGTCAAACGTGGAATCCTATAATCCCTCCTTTACCCATGCAACTTGCAGCTGTCCTAGCCACTGCCCAAGCTGTGGCTCTAACCATATTACAAAGAAGTTGGGGCTTTAATTACATAAAGGAAGAAGTTCAATTTCTACTCTACCCTATTATTAGGGCCAAACTCAACCTGAAGGAGAGGATTTCATGTTCCAAGGGATGGAGGAGGCACAGGTTTCCCTGACATTTTGCATACACTGACCTTGAGCAGATCTGCTGGCTCCCTCTGTGTTCTGTGTGTAGCAATTAGGTATATAGTAAGTTTTAGATCCCTGAATTTGGAGCCCCCCCTCTGCTCAGCCACACTGCAGAAACATTTGAAACAGAGAAAAGAGTGGGAGGCCAAAAACAAAAGCACTGGGGACACTGAGTGAAAGTCAGAGGGAGAGGTGGTTACAGCCATGGCATGGTCTGTAATATAAAATGCTGGATGTATGCAATCCTGGTGAGGACAGGCCCAGGGGTAGCCTTGGAAATGGGTGGCTGGATGGGAGTGGATGAAATGGACATTTGATATTTGTGGGGAAAGAACTGAAAGGTGAAGTTGCTTAAGATAATGACAAAATTGTGCTAGAGAGATTGTGCTTTGGACCATCTCCAGCCTTCAATACATGGGAATGGGGTCACCATGATCATATAGAAGGAAGGGAACAAAGGACCAAAGGAGAATGATAAACTCAGATGTCATGGCCCATCACCTCTTCGCAAGGGCGCACACATCCTGAATTCCTAACCTTGATCCCCAGTTCAGAAACCTGGGGCATTCCATCCTCACTGCCCTAGTCAAGGGGTTGTCCCAGCAGAAATGTTCAGAGAAAGAAAGAATAAATTCCAAGCCAAGGAGTTTCAAAATGGAAGAGTCAATAGTTTGAAGAAAAGGTTTTTGGAATCTCAGGTATATAATTTTTGCCATAAGCAAAAATTTGAAAAGACTAAATTATAAGATTATTCCAGACTCCATAAAGACCTTCAGAACTGGGAGAAGAGACCACGTGGACAGATCTTCAGTGTCAGCAGGGGAGGACTCTGAACCTCCTTCTGAGCAAGCAGCTTCCTCTGTCGGTGGTGGGAGTGATCAGGGAAAAAGTCGTCCTCATTGCCCTTGTCCCAGCATGGTTGGCTGTGCTTGGAGCTGTGGCAGTTACCCTCAGTCTTGTCTGATGAGGGCAGCCCAATGGCAGTGGCCAGCCTGGTGCCTGCTCGTCATCCTTCAATGTGAGGGTTGTCTCCTAACCCCTAGCTTATGTCTGGCCCAGCCCAACAGGGGTTGGTCAATTGGCCACAAATGACACAGGCCACTCATGAACTTCACTCCTTGTGTGATGGACAGTGGGACCTTGGATTCCTGGGGAAAGACATGGAGCATGGAAGAGAGACCCTGTTCCTTGCCAGGGAGGGAGGAGGATCATATCCATAATATCTAACAACCTCTGTTGCACAAGCCAAGTGGAATGGGAGCAGGTTCCTGAAGCCCCTGTGCTGCCAGGTGTTAACCTTTAGTTGTTGGATTGTGAGAGGCTGAAGGGTCTGGGGGAGGGCTGGGGTGGCCTGGGTGCTGAGGGTGTTGGGGGTGGTAGCTCTTTGCCAACCAGGTCAATAGCATTTCAAAATTTTAACCTCAGATCTGGCTGGGCTGGTGCATTCTGGCAGAGTGTCACCTTGAGTGGGGCTCCTGAGGGCCATATCCCTGGCAAGAACTGGGGTGGAGGCTCCTGCTTTTCATAGGGAAACCAATCACACAGTGGAGTTAGAGAGTCTAGATCTTGTAAGAGCAGCCCAGACTTGTGGGGCATGGAAAGGGATGACAGGGAAGATTGATACATCTGGACATGTCAAAAGAGTAATCCCAAAGAGTAAGAGGCTTTTCAACAAAATGCCCAGACTCAAAGGAGGAACTTTGGCTAGAAAATCCAGATACTCTCAAGACCCTAGGACCTGAAATTATTTGGACGTGGGGAAAATGCTCCCCCAAATTCTCCAAATTACAACAGCATATCAGTACTCATCTATTCATCTATAGTAGGTCCGCCATGATGAGAACAAATACTCCCCCCCACCTCCACTCACCCACTAAGTCTCTGTGGGATGATGAGTCTCTTCTGGGTAGACAAGTTCACTCCCAAAGCTCCCCCCTGCAGATGTTTTTGTAAAATGCAGGCAGACACCAGATGTTGACTTGTGATTCAGATTTCCAGACCAGGGGTGTTGAGATTGGGGCCAAGCCAGGCTGAGGAGCCATGGCTTCCGAGAAGGTGGCTGGTAAGCTGGGATCCTGTGATTGGAGAGGAAGCCTGTTTTAGTTTCTAGACTGTGAAAACCTACACCATACAATAGGTTGGCTTAATTTATTGGCTCATAGTGTTGAGGCTAAAATGCTTGCTTCCTCCCGGGGTGTGTATCTTCTGGCTGGCTGGCAATCTTGGGGTTTTCTTGGCTTTTCCATCACACAGCAATGCATATTAAGGTGTTCTTCTCCTTTCTCTTCCTGGGTTTCATTGTCTTCCAGCTTCTGGCTGCTCCCTGTATTTCCTCTCTTTTTGAGTCCAATTTCCTCTGCTTTGAAGGACGTCAGCTATATTGGATTAAGGCCAACCCTCATTCAGTTTGGGCACACTTTAATTAATAACATCTTCAAAAATCCTATTTGCAAATGGGCTCACACCAAGGGCTTAGGACTTGAACATGCCTTTTGTAGACATGTGTGACATGAGTCAATTCCCAACAAAGCCCCAGAGTGAGGGTTCAGGTCAGGCTCAGAGATGCATTTGTTTGTGCTCCTTTTGCCCCAAGATGACAGGGATATATCGATCAAATGGTTCACTGGCTCACAAAGGGCTGGGAGTGCCAGTCGAGGCCATGAATACATGAGACGGTCATGCCACAATCACCATAATTAGAGTGAGTCAAATCCTGAGCATTTGGCCTGTTGTAGAGGTGGGAGACTGCTGGGGAAAGCTGGGCTGTTCCAAATGCCATTAAATCTGGCAGGCACTATGAGCATCTCTGAATTCACCTTGCTCCACACCGAGATGCTGAAACACTGAAGGACCATTACCCCCAGCCCTTCTATTTCTGTCTGCTGTGGAGAATTTGCATTTATCAGAAAATTGCTTACTTACTCTAATCAGCTATTTTTAAGGTTTTATTTTAGCTAGATAATGAATAAGACTAAATTGATGTCAGGCATAAAGTAATTTTAACCAATACCTTCAAAAGTCTATAATACCAAATATTGGAAAATTATATGTAGAGTAATCTAAATAATGAGATGTTAAAATTTCTTGGATCCCAGGAACTCTCCTATTCATTTTGTTCCTCTCTCTCTTTCAACCTCACTGTGGGAGGCTCCATCTCTGACATCTTTATATATGATGCTCTCATTTCAAAATGCCACTGAACCTTCAAATGAACACTCGTGTAAGATCCTTGAATACAAAAATACTTAAATCAAGATTTTTATATTTTGGTGCAGTCAGCCAGAATGCACACAGGGAAATGGCAAGGTTTAGCTCAGACCCTACCCAAGGAAGGCAGAAAAGGTCCCTGTAAGGAAAGAAGGTGTCTGGTGAGTGTGGAGCTTGACCAGTGAGGATGTGCAGTCACACAGAGATGCTGAAAGATGAAGCAAAGAGGAGCACCCTTGCTTCTGTAACTGGAGCAAACACAAATTGTAGGTCCTAAGAGAATATTCCTTCTCTTTGGACTAAGGACCTCAAGAGCTGCTCTAAGAATTAAATGGAAAGTCTGCCCACCACACACGGCCTCCTTTGTTTGAGGTCGGCATGAAGACCTGGAGGAGGTTTCTTTACTATTCCAGTCTCATTCGGTACCAGAGTTCTCCAGAGAAACAGAACCATATATATATACATATATATGTATGAAGAGATTTGGCTCATGTGATTATGGGAGATAACAAGTCTGAACTCCTTAGGAATGGCCAAATTCTGTAGGGTAAGGAGATTCCAGCAAGAATGATGTTGAAGTCTTGAGCTTGAATTTCTTGGGGGAAGCCAGTAGGCTGAAAACTCAGAGAGAGGTAGAGGATAGAAGAAGTAGAGTCTTGAAGTGGAATTTCTTTCTGGAGCCCTCAGTTCTTCCAGCCAATTGGATGAAACCCGCTCACGTTATTGAAGATAATCTCCTTTGCTTAAAGTTTAACTGATTGTAGATGCTAATCCCACCTACAAAATACCTCCACAGCAATGTTTAGGCCAGTGTTTGACCAAACATAACCTGTCCAACTTGACACATCAAATTAACCATCACATAAGCCAAAGGGAGAGAAAGGACCATCCCCACGTGAGTTAAAGAAAGGTGAGGGGAAACCACACACACCTGTTGTCCACTATGTGCCAACAACTGGGCCAGATCCTTCCTTGACATGCCCTCACTTTATTGTGGTGACCTCTATGTTTGCTATTATCACACCTTTTTATGGACGAGGAATAGAAGCTCAGAGACATGCA
This sequence comes from Choloepus didactylus, assembly GCF_015220235.1. NCBI lineage: Eukaryota > Metazoa > Chordata > Mammalia > Pilosa > Megalonychidae > Choloepus > Choloepus didactylus. The sequence goes on along the minus strand of NC_051333.1, from coordinate 23,605,270 downwards.
ACTAACTGACCCCAATCATATACACAGGTTGTGGCAAAGCCAGAACGTGAACCCAGATCTGGCTAGTTCTCAGGGGAGTTGCAAGGGATCAAAAGAAGGCCTCTGGTTTAAGGGACTAAGTCCAGATCCAATTTAAGAGAGAGTCTGAATGTTCTGTTGTGATTACCTTTTCTTAGAATTGGTAAAATATTTTGAAAGCTGAAAATTATGAGACAAATGGTGGAGAAGCCTTTGTATGAAGAAAGAGACCTTACTTTATTTTGACATGAAGCCTGCCTTGGGTCTGTTGGGAAAGCTCTTGTCCCACCCATTCTTTGTGTCTATGGGGCCAGTTACCTGTCAGCAGCTCCCACAGCCATAAGGATCTCAGCCAGTGAGGAGAGAAGAAGAGCAGGCAGTTGAGACTTTGCTAGACCAGAAATACAGAATGAAGGAAGGTCCTCTGCATTGAAAAGTTCATATGAAGGGCAGATATTTGATGGCTTTTCTGCCTTGAATGCTCTTTTTTTTTCCCCCACCACCTCTACTATTTTGTGTATGTGTGTGTGTTTGTGTGTAGGGAAGCTGGAATACTGCTACTCAACCATCTAAATGTAGCTTGGATGTTACCACCTCCAAAAAACCTTCCGCATTGCCCTTAAGTGGGATCAGAGGCTTTCTACTTAGACATTGGACCTGCCCTTCATTTGATGGTATATGACACTGTCTGTTTACTTGCCTGTCTTCCACTTTCCTCCCCCACCCACACCCCAGGCGATAAACTTTGTGGCAGCAGGGATTATAAGTAGCACCATGGCTGTTACGGGGGTACTGGGGATAGACCAAAAGGATGCACGCATGAAACCATAGTAGAGGAAGGTGGAGTAGGCTGCAGACTGGACCAAAGAAAAGATTGGGCATTCGGTGTGTCATCCACCCCCACACACCAAAATAGAGTGGCCAGCGAAATTGCATTCTTGGGGAACTTACTTGGAATGGGTGCACCTGGGGATGGTAGGATGCTCGACTGGTGGAAAGACTGCTTAGTTAGCGAATCCTCGGCCTCACCTGTCCATGCAGCCAGCCCGTCGGGTACTTCCTTCTTGCAATAGCTGCATTTGAGGTGGAAGTAGGGCCTGAAAGATTCAAGAAGTGATCCATTGACCTTTTACTGGAACACTAATTCTCTTTCTCTAAAAGATCTATTCCCTCTCTCAAATCCTCCCAACCCCCATCAGAGGGAGAGATGAGGTTTAACAGAGATTTAGAGGAAGAAAAAGGAAAGAGAAAGTCAGAGGCAGGTAGACAGAGACAGTGTGAAGCTAAGTGACAGGGAGAGTTGGAGATAGATTCACCTGAAATCTGTGTAGGAAACAAAATTCCTGCCCAACCACCATTACAGACGGGGCTGCGTTGCCCAGCTCCATTCTCGAATGCATAGAAATATTTTAAACCATATTTTACTCTTTTCTCTGGGATTCAATTCCCCTAAGGAATATTTTTGTTTTGCTTTGTTTTGTTGTTTTTTTAAAAGGAAAAATGTTCACGGAAGGTTATAAAGCACATATAATTTACTCACGGTAATTGCCCACATGTTATTTATGTGCCGTGCTGGCAGTGAAACAGAGAAGAACGACTTGATCAATGCATTAGTCTAATCACGGGGTTCCTGCTCTTAATTTCTTTTGTTGGTAATTTCCATACTCGGGCAGCAAAGCGTAGGATTATCTCGATTTACAGATCTTGGGACCCTGGGGAAAATCTCTTTGGAGCCATTTCTGTCTCCTGGGGAATCTGATATTTATTCGATCTTGAGTTTGAAAACCCTGCAATACAGATTCAACAACTCCAAATCAATCCTTAGAAATTTATGACTTTTTTTTTCATTTTTTAATTGGAAATTTTGGGGGGCCTAAGATGTAGATCACAGAATACTATTAGTAACCACTTTCGGTCAACACAAAGCCATGATTTGGCAACAAACACAAACACACAAAAGCATGACTTTTTCTTTTCCTTTCTTTTTGAATATATGGCAGTCTTTTGCATTGCTTGGCCCAGAGTTTATAACCCAACGTTCTAAGGCAAAGTACTTAGGTAAGCTGTGGGAGAAATTTCCTGTAACTTTGATTTACCTTGACAGGACATAGACCCAACACATGTCATCCTCCAAGCCTGCTGACCAGCCCCCTTCTTCTAGCAGTTTTGAAGGAGCAGAGAGAAGGGTGTCAGCAGAACGTCCTTCTCCTGGGCCAGCAACTTGTTTTGTTCCTGTGCTCATGCGGACAGGCACAAAACTTCAAACTGCCCAACAGGTGCGTGGAACTGAAGTCCTTCTGTTGAGCAAAACCTTTCAGAGGGTCCATTTGGGGACACAAAGGTTTCAGGAGGAAGGTCAAGGCAATGAGTGAGCAGTGAACACTGGGAGTCCTCTATTCTACACTAATCCACCGCAGATCCCTTTGCAAATTCAGTCCCTGGAACTTAGTTTCCTTCCAGGTTATTTAGACTATACTGAGGTTTCTCCAAAGTCATTTAGCCTTGTAGTCCTTGATCGGATGAAGTCTTACACCAAAGCAAGAATAAAGGGATGAAAGCAAAGTTAGTCTGGGAGAAAGGAGGGGGTCCAGCTCTACCCCACGGCCAATGAAGAGACAACTCTGGGCACAGTTTGAAATATCTGGACTAGAGGATTCCTACTGCTTCCCTTCCAGGTTCAACATTCCAGGGCTCCACGCAAATGAGGCAGGTTCTTGTTAAACCAGAATCCCAAACAAATCTCAAATACCCTGGAAGTTTTACATCTGCATGGTGAGGAGTATTGCCCAGGATGAGGGCTATAGCCTGGGGGTTGGGGTAAGGGCCTTCTGAATTCCAACAGGAAAATTAGCATGCTCAGGCAAGGGTTTGGAAAGGGAAGGACACCCTTAGGTTTTGTTGTTTGGAGCAGCCCACTCTTTGGGGTCAATGCATAGCTGACTATTATGTAGCATCTTAGGGCAGAGGAAGCACTTTCACATTCATTATTGCATTTCCTCTTCACTGTGGTTGTATGAGGGTCTGATGAACACAGGTTATGTTCATCAGTCAGATGAAGCCCTGAGAGGCTGAGGTGCTCAAACTCAGCACTTTAAACTTCCAATCTCATTTTTAGCTCAGAACCATGTGGTAAATCCTTATTAACCAGAATGTCCAATTAACCAGAACATGCCTTTGTCTCGGCTCACTCCAGATCGACTTTCTTTATAGGAAACTCCCATAGAGCTGCAGCCTTATTTTTGCACCATTTTGTTTTTATTATTAAATTCAGTTTTATTGAAATACATTCACACACCATACAATCATCCATGGTATACAATCCACTGTCCACAGTATGATAACATAGTTATGCGTTCATCACCACAATCTATCTCTGAACATTTTCCTTACATCAGAAAGAACCAGAACAAGAATAAAACATAAAAGTGAAAAACAAAACACCCAAATCATCCCCCCATCCCACCCCATTTGTCCTTTAGTTTTTATCCCCACTCTTCCACTCATCCATACACTAGATAAAGGGGGTGTGATCCACAAGGTCTTCACAATCACACTGTCACCCCTTGTAATCTACATTATTATATAATTGTCTTCAGGAGTCCAGACTGCTGGGTTGGAGTTTGGTAGTTTCAGGTATTTACTTCTAGCTATTCCAATACATTAAAGCCTAAGAGGTGTTATCTATATAGTGCATAAGAATGTCCACCAGAGTGACCTCTCGACTCCATTTGGAATCTCTCAGCCACTGAAACTATTTCATCTCATTTTGCATCTCCCTTTTGGTCAAGAAGATACTCTCAGTCCCATGATGCCGGGTCCACATTCATCCCCGGGAATCATATTCTGCATTGCCAGGGAGATTTACACTCCTGGGAGTCGGGTCCCATGTAGGGGGGAGGGCAGCGAGTTCACCTGTCGAGATGGCTCAGTTAGAGAGAGGGCCACATCTGAGCAACAAAGAGGTACTCAGGGGGAGACTTAGGCACAATTATATGCAAGTTTAGACTCTCCTTTGCAGTAATGAGCTTCATAAGGGCAAGTCCCATGATCGAGGGCTCAGCACATCAAACCACCAGTCCCAATGTTTGTGACAACATCAACACCAGTCCAGGTGAGGATGTCCAACACATCCGCACCTTCCCCCAGATCTTCGGGGCTGGGGAGGGGGAGGCTGTAAATATATTTTTTATTATCTGCCCAAATTACCATGGGATGTGTCACTATTTCACTCCAGCCTATACTAACCTACCGTATCTCACTTCCTATTCAAAGTTCCATTTTGCACCCCTTTTGATTAGCCATATGTTTTTCTGCCAGCTCAGTGAGGCCCGCATTTCAAAGTCTGTGGGGTGGTGTGTTGCTGCTCTGCAAAAGCAGGGGCCTGGGGCTCCCCCCCTTCCTGTGGACTGGGAGCCTCTGTGGCTCCCTCTAAAGTTCGACCACTCCCCAGCGACCCGGGAGATTAACAAAGACACCAACCCCAGGTGATCCCCATTCTTCACGACCAAGCCAGGGAAAATCTCTGCACGTTCTTGCTATTTGCCCCGACCTTGGGGTCTCACTTTCCTGGCTGAAGAAGAGATACACAGCCCCTCTCCACTGGGCTGCATGCTGCTTAACGAACACGTATGAAGACCATATAAATAATTCACATCACTCAGGAGGTGGTGAGCCGAACAAGTCCCTTCTGGTTACATTTACTTAAAGATAAGGTGAAGCTAAGTGAGTGATGACCCAGTTACAGAGGCCAGGGTCCAAAGGGGATTGGGACACTTGAAGTTACACCACCAGAGTGATTTGTGCAGAATTATGTCAACTTAGAGATCCTGGCACCTTGGGGGGAAAGGAAATGTCTCATCTCTAAGAAAAGTGATACCCGATGAGTATTTTCCAAGGGCAGTCTATGAGCTAATTCTATAGAATGAGATTTGGCCCTGGCAGGAACCAAATTCCTGCTTAAATCTAAAAGGACCTCAGAATTAGTAACCTTGCAAATGCTGTCTCCACTCTGCAGAAGCTGCCCTGGCTCCCTGGAGTGGTTTCTCCAGGTCCAGGAGATGGTTCTTTCCAGAAGCACTGGTGCACTTTCAAAGGGACTTGAGTGTCTTTGGTTTCACTCAATTAATGAGAGAACTGTTCTGAAGCTTGAGCAAGGGCAGCGTCCATTGTTGACAGGCAGGCTAGAGGGGGTTATGGAGTGGCCGTCAAGCTGACACCTCTAGACGCCAAGGTGGAGGTGGCCATTTCTCCTGGAGACTTGTCTTTATTTTACTCACCCCCTCTTACACTGTAGCCACATGGTTCAATTTCTCTCCTCTCTTTTCCCACAGTTCCCACTAAATAATTCCACGGAAGACTTTTAGAACTTGGTAATAAGGAAATCGTATCGCCAGCTGACCATAAAATTTACGAAGCAAAGAATGCCTCTGCTAATACTTTCCGAACGTCTTTGTTTTCCAACGACCAAGATGCTGAGAATATTCCAATTCAGTAAC